>NW_010972787.1:9346705-9492589 GCF_000737465.1 Haliaeetus leucocephalus
TGCTCCAGCCCCCTGATCATCTTCGTGGCCCTCCTCTGGACCCCGTCGAGCAGTTCCATGTCTTTCTTACATTGGGGGCCCCAGAGCTAAACACAATCAATCATAAAGATGCTATGAGAACTCCTATACAGAAGAACAGAAAGTGGCCAGCATTTTCCTATTTTTTCTGTATTATTTTCTCTTACTTGCTTGCACCTCTAATCAGATTTTTTTTTTGCCCTTTTCTTAAATATGCTCTACAAATCATTTGCAAATACAGTAATTTCAGGACCACTAAGCAGTCGGTAATACCAAATTTCACCAAGCTACTAAATAAACACCAGCCTTAACACTGTTGCAATTAAAGGGAACCATAGCTAACAGTTAATATAATTATTCTCTTGTGGCAACACCTTTCTGAGATGACTGGGGATAACTCACAACTCTATATAAAAACACATCTATACATGTAAATATAGTGTTTCCCACCTGGAGCAGGAGAAAGTTGCTATTTACTTCAGGCAGAAAAGAAGGAGTCATTTGGAGTGCTGGTTTTGACTGTACTTACAGAGTACAGACACAGCTTGGAAAAGTTGGGGAAAAAACCCTATTCTAGGGATGATTTCCATATTTCAAAGTTTGACATTCCTAATTGGGAAGAAAGCAAAAAACCCCAACATTTTCAAGACTGTCTTAGAAAGGAAATGGCTTCTGGAGCTCAGGTTGGTGAACTGACAGGGCTTTCTGGTGCTCTGGGTCCATGGAGGTTCAGAGTCGTAGGATGGGCTGTAGGAATATCCATAACTTCTCCAGGAGACAGGGTACGAAGCAGAGCAGTCTCTAAACACATCTGCTTGCCACTACATGGAATATTGACCATTCTATTACAAGTCTCCTATTAGCATTACAGGCTGATATTGATTGTTATGAGGAGTTTCAGCCTTGATGAAACTGCAATGGAAATACTGTCTGGTTATAATTTTTTCCTGGTGTCTCTTTCAGTGAATATTTTCCTTTTTCTGCTTTTTGCTTTGATCACTGATACTAATGCAATTCACTTTACTACTGAAATGCAATTAAATTCTCTCTTTCTTCCTACTAAAATTAGCACTGAGATTTTGTGACTGGACCATTCATAGATAGCGTCAAGTTATATACAAAGCCTAAACATGGCCATTCAAAAACTGTTTTCACAAACTATCAGATTACCTTTTTCTATGCCATAATGGTTACTGGGTAAAATAATCTTTGTTTTCTGTCATTCTTACAGATAAAGAAAGTATTTTTTTTTATATTCCTTAAAAATTAAACCTTAAAATATGTAATTTTTTTATGGAGAAAGCAACATAATGTCTTTAAAGAAAGCCAAGACAGAACTACAGAAAGTAATCTGACACACAAAAATGGACATTGTGCAGTAAAAAAATAACGAGGGTAAATTAAATTCTCATCTGCCAAGGAAAGGAAGTAGAAACTGAGTCACAACGATAGGAGAAGATAGTGCATAAAGCCCCTTGAAAAGCAGAATGGCGCATAATTGTATTCTTAATTATAGAAGTAAAAAATGGCATGGGCCTTGGGTACATGATAAGTTGTGAATTGAAGACAAAAATAACAGACCTGATAAACTCAGTCTTAGTTAATAAAATAACTATGTAGTCCAATAAAAACAGAACAATGGCATTTATCCAGTTACTTCAGTTCACAGCCTTGAGACAAGCTTCATTTCATTTTCTAGCTATCTAATATTAGTCATTTAGGCTGTTATTTAGTGTTAGTCACTAGAGACACACCACACTAGAAGGTAATTTAGACCACTATCATAACATTAAATGGCTGAAGAGATAATTCAAATTCCAGTGAGTTAAAGGCTGTATAGAGCTAGGGTTGCTGCTTTTCTATGTTCTGAGCTGGACTCTTTGAAGTCATTAGGGATTCATGGATTTGGCTTCATGTCTTTGAACTTTGATCTGAAAAGTGCAGGAGCAGAAAAGTGACTGACCTTCTGGATGTGGGATTCAAGGCAATCACGGGATTCAAGGCAATCACTCCTCCTGCACTTGTGCACAGGCCAGATTCACATTACTCTCAAATAAACTAAAAATATTTATAGTGCTGTGGCCACAGCCTACTCCTCTAGTGGGAAATTCTGGAGGAGATTTGAAGTATTCACTGTGCATTTCTTCTCTTACAGAAATAAAGCATGACATTAAAGAAACTACTTCTAAATCATGTGAAAAATCTATGTAATTCCAGAGTTTAAAAGCATAAAATGGAAAGAAATTACATAAATTCACATTTAGTAATATATATTAAATATTTAACTTGTAGAGCACAAGTTATATCAGAGATCACTGGGTGGAGGCAGAGAAGAGAGAGGAAAGGAAAGATAGGAACGTCAATACTACATATCTTTTAATGCAGTGGTCACAACTAGAAAAGAAACCTGATAGAAGAGACCTTTCAGTTTAAAGAATCTGTGACAAGGTCAAATGATGAAAAGTTGAAGCTGAATGCAAATTTTTACTTGGAAGGTAATTACACCTTGGAATAATATATCAAGAATTTAAATTTAAACTCAGGTTGGATGCTTTTTTCCAAAAAGATATTTTCTCTAACCCCCAAGAAGGAATTAATTTAGGGAAGCCCTATGACCTGCTCTGCGCAAAAGGTAAACTGTTTTATGAGACATGTTTTGTGTAAGAAATGCATTAGCCACCTTTCCCACCAATTTTTACCTTTGCTTATATTTCTAGTTTTCTTATGTTACTTACTTATCAATATATCCTTATCATCATCAGTCAAACCTTTAAAGGCATCGTTAGTTGGAACAAACAGAGTCCATTTTCCAGGCTGTGACAAAACATCATCTAAATCTGCAGCTTTCACCAGACTGAGGAAAACACTGTTTACAGCAAACAGACAAAACACAAATACATTCTGTTGAAGTGTAGTAACTATACTTGGGTCCAGGCACTTAGTTCCCTCATTTTTTCTGATAGTGCATCAATTTTCAAACACTCGCCCTGTTTCCCAGAAATAAAGACAGTGGAGGAGGAAAATGAGAAAAAAAAGACAGTCTTAAGAGCAACAGACTGAGCAAAAAAGATGTGAGAAAAAAAAAATATTGGCAGCCTGGATCAGAGCAGAATTCATCAAATATAAACCCCACAGATAGAAGAGATGAAGGGAGGATGCCAAGGATAGTTCCTTTCTCTAGGAGTATTGAGATACTTACAGGAAGCGGAGACAGAATAGGTACTGGGAAGGGTATGCAATCATGTTGCACCCATATGGAATTGTACTACTTGTTAGTTAAACCTCCAGACTCCACTGCATTTATAGCTTTGGATGCATCATCCAATCCCTTTTGTCCTCTTACTCCTCTCATTCTGGTGTCTTACTGACTCCTATGTGCCGTTAACAACCGTTCTAGCATAAAGTCTCGGAGCCCTTTCAGCACAGAGCTGAAGAAGAACATCTTTTCTTTTTTATTCCCCATCCCCTGACTTTTTTTTTTTTTTTTTTTTAAGGAGGTAATACCCCCTCCCCTGCCCTCCTTGTTCTCCAGTATCCGACAGCCCACAGTCCACAACTATTTCTCAGACCATCTGTGCTGTATATACAGTTACCCTCTGTAGGAAAATCTCAGTGCTGAAAAAACTGCTACTCACCTAAACCGCTTATCATTTCTCAGCATTTCATGTAATGTCTTTTCTGCTGGATTGATGATCTGTCTCAAGATGTGAATAAAACCGTTCCTTCCTTCTTTACTTCCTCTGACCATGCATGAATTTTCAATACATACAGCCTGATTAAAAGACAAACAAGTGTAGCTATTCACACAATGAATAACTTAAACATATTTGATAAAATGAGATAGAGGCATACTTTCCAAGAGGCTCCTAAATTTAAAAATAATATTCATATGTATTTCCTAAAGTCAAATTGTGTGTTCTTACCAGGAAATCTGGTATTACTTGAGAAAGCAAAAGTAGCAAAATCTTGAGTAAGTGTAAATATTTCCAGACTTGATTTTTTTGTTTCCCTTGAGAATGTTCTTAACTGACTCTAAAAAAACCTAGCTTTAAAACTTTGTAATTAATGGAGTGCCGGATCTGGAAACCTGTTTTGTTTTCCCAAGGAGTCTTCCATGCAAACAAAGTTCCCAAAGTTCCTTTCACTTTTTCCCAGCCTAAAACCTTAAAGATTTTGCTAGAGTCTCATAATGGCAAACATTGGAGGTTTCATTCAGCTTTCTCTTTTGTTCTTTCATGATTCTTCATTTTCATAGCTGGGATACATATTGTTAGAAAGCCCTATTCACTTACTGTGCGATACAAAAACACTCTAAGCAGTTTTCCTCCAATTGTCTCCAGCTCTTGTCCATTGTACAGTTCATTGAGCCCAACTTTCACATTTATAATGTGATTCTGCAGGATCGTTTTAAGGCGGCGTTGATCCATCCTTAAGGTGTCATCTACAAAGCCATTTAGATATTAATATATAGTGATTTATATAGTGATTTTTCATTTAAATAAGGTTAACTGTGGATGCTATATTAAAAGACCATGGAAATATTGTATCTTTCTTTGAAATGCTTGAGTTAAGTGTTTGACAGACCTGTGTACACAGAAAATGAATTGTTAAGTAGTTTCTACAAATTGCCATTCCTTAAATTTGGTAATGACTTTTGACATAGCCCTGATTAATTACTATAAATAATATAGCTGATAATTTATATATGGGCCTGCTCCAGCTTCTGAATTACTGCTGAACTTCTTATTACAACTTTTCCTTTCTGCATGTGCACCTTAAAACCTTTCCAAATTTGCTTCTGTGGTGGTGAGTTAACCAAATTCTTGGGGAAAAGTTAGGATGCCCATGTAGTCACTTCTGCAAATATGCGAACCCCTGTTTTATAGTATATTTGTATCAATTTCTCTCTGCTTCAGTGTAGTGGAAAATACCAATCTTCTTGTATAAATTTTTTGAGAATAAACAAGTTGTGAATCTAATACAAGTAACCCAAAGATTAAGGGAACTGGCAGTTCATTAATACCTTTCCTTTCCCACAATCTGTCTGTGCATATTTTGTATCTTATTTTAGTGATACTATTTCCATTAACAAATGATGCCGTTAAAAAAAAACTGTGCAGCCTGGTCATTAGGCTTTTTTTGTCTTTCTGCATGGTATGTATTTTGAAAGGATGAAGTATCTCTATTTCTCTATGGCTCTCTTTCCTTGGGACTTAGAACAAGTACTGGGGTTTATTTCGAAAACTGTCAGGGTAGCATATATTCTTGTTCATTTTGACATTCAGAGCATAATCTTTTAAAGCTACTAACCTGAGAAAGCACCATTCAGAGGTACCAGGAGAGTGTATTGGCCTTCTGGTCTTAGAGAAGATGCCAGTCCTAATTGTATCATGAGGTCTGTAAAAGTAGTCTGCTGGGCACCCCCAAGCTCAATGACTTGCTTGGCTGCAAATAAAGGAATAAGAAAAGGTATTTTAACACACAGTTTATTTCTTTTCCTGATTTGGATTCTCCATGCTTATCCATAATAATATATCTGAGGTAATCTAGGTAATATTGCGAAAAACATCATCAGTGCAACAAGTTTTTCATACACATCACTGACCGGAATCAGGAATTAGCACTTCATCAATGAGGTGGATAACGCCATTGCTTGTCACAATATCTTTGCGTTTCACCATCTTCACTCCATTCACAGTCAGACTTTCACCATCACAACCAACTTCAACTGTGTTTCCTTCCAAGGTTTCATAGGCAGCTCCACCTGTGATGGCTTCAGAGCACTGCATAGTATTTAAAATATGGAACTTCACGAGAGCTGCGGAGAAAAGAGCAGGAAGTTCACACATAGGTGTTTGGACACATACATTCATATATATATATAATTCACGTATAGGTGTGGAATAAATTACATGTACACTATTTTTAATACTTTACTAGCTTATCTAGCATATTTGCTTATTTGCACTCATAGATCCTTTATCAAAAGTTATTTATATGAGAATTGATACTATGGGCCTCTAAACAACATTTATGGTCAAAAAGCTTTGGCATCCATTATATTATGAAAACTATGCTGATTATGCTGCAATCAGCACCTAACCAAGTATATAACTCGGTGACTGCAAACGATATGCTTCAAATGGACCTCTGAGTACAAAACTCTATAGGCTATGCAAAGTCAGCCCCACATTTATGTTTTGTTATGCCTTACTACATGATATTCACTGTACTATCCTCTGTGTGTAACAAAAGAATCAGCCAAAAATTCCTGAAAACAAAACAAAAAACAAACAAACAAAAAAATGTAAAAAAAATGCTGTGCTATTTCAGGATTCCATTTTTAGTCATTGTCTCAAATTAAAATTAGCCCAGATCCCTCTTTTCATGATCTTCCATTGAGATACTCCACAGTGACTTAATCAGGCTATAATGAAATGATGGAGAACTTGTTTAGTGCAGTGGAGCTCATAAATAAGAATAGAAATGTAACCTTCCATTTCTTAGTGGTTCCATATAAATGGAACCTTCTATTACGTTACTGTTCACCTACAGACTGATTCAGTTATTAAGTTTATTGTAGTTCTCAGAAGAATAAATGTGCTGACTTATAGTTTGTCAGAATATATAGTCTAAATTCAGTTCAACGTACAGACAGAACTTGTCTTTTACAAGAACATGGCCTTTTTGTATGTAAAAGCTATTCATGAGAAAGCTATTGGAGAATCCCACATTCAGATAGCCCTGCATTTCTAGAGGCAGGACTCTCTATCAGAACTATGCAGCTGAGCTATTAGAAACATCAATGCACCTATATTTTCACAGTTTCCTTTAAACTGTTTTGGAAACTAAGTCCTCGGTGAATTTGAATCCTTAGGTAACTGGAAAAGTCAGACAGAAGAAATAATTCCTCCCACATGTATGAAAGTACAGGTGCTTAATTTCAGAGCTACTAGGATAATGTAGTTTCTACCTCCTTGATCTACTAACCTGTATTTTCATTTGCAAAAAAAGGTTACATACCTTCAGAAGCCACCTTGTCACCCATGATCCTTTCTAAGACTCCCCTTGGAAGTCTCTCAAAAGCTTCATTAGTAGGAGCAAAGAGCGTGTAATGACCAGGCTTTCCAAGAATATCCAAGACATCTGATGTGATAGCAGCAGCCTAGAAAATAAATTTGGTTTTTAATACTGGTTATTTAAAATATTAGCAAAATACATTACATGTCTAGTTTCACCGAGTGCCCACAGGCACTTTAATGCTAGACTGAGATCAGTGTTACAGAAAGATGAAAAAATGAATTAACAAAAAAGAATAGATAATTGATTTTGTTGGAAAAATGTGTCGATATACCAAGTTACCTCCTTAATTTAGCACACAGTAATCAATAAATTCTGATAGAGGTGACAACAGGGCAGAAATTTTTATTATTATGGCCTGAATTTTTAAATGAAAAATGTGAACATGCAGGTTTTGACAAATTAGATCAAAGCAATAGTCTATCAAAGCTGATAATTTGCCCCTGAAATAATAAAAAAATGTATCATGGGTGTATGACTAATTTGATTAAATGCAAGGAGGAGGTTTTGAATCACAACAGGAGGCTGAGGGGTGACCTCACTGCTCTCTGCAGCCTCCTGAGGAGGGGACATGGAGAGGGAGGCGCTGAGCTCTTCTCCCTGGGATCTGGGGACAGGATGCCTGGGAATGGTTCAAAGCTGTGCCAGGGGTTCAGACTTGATATTAGGAATGATTTCTTTACCGAGAGGTTGATCAAACACTGGCACAGGCTTCCTGGAGAGGTGGTCGATGCCCCAAGCCTGTCAGTGTTTAAGAGGCATTTGGACAATGCCCTTAATAACTTGCTTTAACTTTTGGTCAGCCCTGAATTGGTAAGACAGTTGGACTAGATGATCATTGTAGATCCCCTCCAACTGAAATTATCCTATTCTATCTCAGGCTTTGAGGCCAGGAAAAATTAGTTCCAGGTTTTTGATCCCCAAAATGTTACTCAGCTCTGGACATTAAAAAAGTAAAGTTAAACACAACTGATGAAAAATTCTCTACTTTCTAGTGATGAAGAAAAGGTAAGCAGTCTGAACTAAATAAAACCCCATTCAATATTTTTCAAAAAAAGTATTATTTCCCTTTTATTCCTTAAATAAAGCTTCTTAACTTGCTTATAAATCTCCTCTGTACAACCTCACAATTTGGGTGTTTCCGTTATTGGATTAATCCTAAAAGAGAATACTATAACAATATATATTTCTTTGGTGGCTGCAACTTGTCCTCATTAGAATCAAAGACTGAAGAAAAAGAACAAGGCAGGAAAAGTAATTAAAGATATTGTGAGAATATATGATGGATTAAAAGGATAATATGATAGAGTATGACAATATAAATTATGAACAGATTTTCTAGAAAAAGAACATATGTAAAATTGAACAAATCTGGACTTGAGTAAAGAATTTCCTCTGTCAAATATGAAATATTATAGAAATATCTATATTATAGATATTATATATTAAATATTAAGATAGAAAGATAAAGTGCATATGAAACTGGTGAACTGGAAGATGGGAATAACCATGTTAAAAGAAATGTCATATTAGAGTCTCACGGCTGATTTTGTTTAATGGTTTTATTAGCACATTTGCTTTTGGAGCCAAAATCATTAAAGCAGTATGAAGTGCAGAGGTACACACACAGGAATTAGCAGGTGTATGTGCTATAAACAGGGACTTCACCCTTTAAAAAGTCAGAAAGGCAGAGTGCAATGTGATGCAACTGGAAGAAAAACAAGCATGATGCTAGCATCTATCCTGGAAACCAGTAAGTTTTTTTCAAGCAGAGTTAGGGAGGTATGCAAGTTAATATAAAAGGAATAGGTAAGACCTTATCTAGGATTAGGTGAAAACATCTGCTTAGAGTTCACAAAAGTTAAACCAAAAGAGAACAGATACAAGAAAGAATGCACAGGGAAAAATGAAATAGAGGGCTTGTTTTTCAACTGGAAACTCAAAAGGGTTGGCTTTTATATTCAATTATTTAAAGGGATTAAATGATATGGTTGCCTATAACTGTCATGGACTGAATTTGAGGGATTCAGAAGGTCTTTTCCACCTTTATGCCTCTGCATTTAATTTTTTTTTATTTATTTATTGAGGAAATGAAGGAGGGAAAAGGACAACTGCTATTTGCAAAACCATGGCAGGTTTTTTTAAACATGTGCAGCATGAAATCCCATTACACTAGGCAGACATATATTCTAGAAGAAGAAGAAATTAGAAACCTGGACAGAAAAAAACCCCTGCTGCTTCTCTGCAAGAAAAATCCTTCCTATATGTATCTACCGGTGTTCTGAAACTTGCTATGAGCCAGGTTCTGGAATTTATTTGGGTTTTTTACCAATTTTTGTCATCCATTTTGAAACTATTCTCATTTATCTAGCACCAGACACTGTAACATGCTCACACGTTTCATTACCTTAGTGCTTGAAGAAAAGACACACTTTGTGTCCAGGTTCACATTCTGTCCTATTGATGTTGTCTTATTTGATCCACAAAAGAGCAGAAGCAGACTCCTTATGTAAAATATACTTTGCCTTTTTATATAGCTAGATTTGCAATATTAGCTGGAGTTCTTAATTTATTTCTGTCTCTTACTGAACTAACCCTTCTTACTTCCAGGTATGATACACAAATAGAAAAGAAAGAAGAAAAAACTGAAAGACCAGAGAAGCATTTTTATTTTTGTCTGCTTACTCTAAGAGATGAAAGATCATCCTCGACTTCAATGAAATCTTGAATGGTATTTCCAACAGCGGTCAGGACGCGATCGATGACATGAACAACACCATTGGTAGCAATCTGGTTGCCATAGATGACCCTGGCACAGTTAACAGTAACAACCTGTATTTGAAGAATCAAGCAGTAGAAGATTAAGCATTAATTTGATCATACACTTGGAATCTGATTCTTACAGTTTGGCAATGTATATACTGTACATTATGTATTCACTGTTGTTCTTTCAGTTTTTATTTTAAGTTTTAAGTAAAACCTTGTAAGATTTAAAAAGCTGGCTAAGATTCTGGAAACCTGGCAGCAGATTTATTCAGGCTACATTGATTTTATAATTTTTTACCAATATGTAAACTGTTGTCCAACATAAACATTTTGATGCAACAAAGATGAGTGACTTAACTGGGAGATTTCTAGCATTTATAAAAATGAATTTTTTTTCCAGCCAAAAAATGGATGTGTCCCTCCTACAATCTTAAATGCCTCTACCATACACTCCAATTCAAATAAAAGATCTGATTTAATAATATTTTGTAGACACATGAATAGTAGGTTTTTGTCTCAGATTTATGATGATCATATATTTTGGCCACAAAAGCCTTTGTCTTTTAGGAAGAAAGTTCATTATCTTTTAAATTTTGATTTCTAAACAGCAAATGGCATATGTTCATTAATTCTTTCTTAGTGATCAGTCTACACAGCAGACAAAATTTCTTCAAGAGAAAGTTTATTTATTTTTGTCAGTGGCAACTGACTTGCTAGATGTTAAACTTTCTATAACCTATTTTCTTAGCTATAGAAGGAAATAAGTGGAAAGAGTAATGGCTATAACTGAATAATTATATTAGGAACAAAAAAGAAAGAGAATAGACTTACCCCATTAGGATAATGGTTAATAAGCAATTTCTGGTCATTATACATAGACACCAGAGTCATGCCATTCTTAAGATCTTTTGTCAACATGCGCTTGTTTACCATGTGGTGGTGGAGAGCGTTATACAGTTCAATATTTACATTATCAATCAAATTCCTGTGAATTTCCTGAAGAAGAAAGGCGTTTAATTAATTAGAACTTCAAAACATTCTTCCAGACAGAAAGATGTACATACTGCTTTACTTAACATATGCTTTCAATATATTCAACAATGGCTACCTCCTGTTAGGAGACATGACTTTGATACCTATCAATCTGTCTCTATTTAAATGATGCTTTAGTCTGATTTGCTCACAAATGGAAGATAAGAGGTCTCATCACAGACAAGTCATTTGAGGAGCTTTGATTCAATATTTAACTAAAAACATTACTAAAAGAAGGACACCTGATTCACTGACAAAGTACAATTACACTCTACATCATGCAGTTGCTGGAATTCCTGTCAGTTTCTCCAAAACTATGCTAATAACTAACAATATTAATATTTGTCATGCAAGTGCTTACATAAGCAACACTTAATAGTCACTTAGTACTCCCGAAAATAAATTCAGACTCTTTAGCTTCAGCAATGCATGTTAAACATTCAAATTATTTTAACTTGTGTAATGTCCTTTAATATCTAAAATATCCACAGTTTCCAGTCTACCTTATCATAGACTACCTGTTGCAGCTAAAACAACATTAGCTGAAAGAGAAATACACTTTAACACATGCATGTGGACGCATGCGCACACACACACACTTACTGAATTTAATTGCTCCCAGGCTTCATTGCTTGGTGCAAAGAAAGTGAATGATCCTCGTCCCTCAACCTCTCCTCTCAGCTTTGATATGTCACAATAGTGCTGCGTGGAGGTAGCTCCCACAATACCAAGTGTGCCATATACATGATCAATAGGAGCAACTAAAATAAACATGAGATAAGAATACTGTAAACTCTTCAGTCATCCAGTTTCTCACAACCAAATCTACTTTGTTTCTTTTGGTTGGACAATAGTATTGCCTTTCTGAAACTGTTTAAATCAATATTAAAACAAAGTGCTTGGATTAAAATTCCATTGTCAACATACTCAAAACCCACCCAAACACATCTGCTTGTTACTTAGTTTTTTGGTTTGCTCAATGAAAAATTAGATCAGACAAACCCCAATATTGTAATGTCTTCTTTAGAAGAGTTGTCTTGTTTTGTGCCAACCCAACCTGGAATGGGAGGCTATCCATTGAGGACAGGAGTAAGTTCCATCTGTAATCACAAAAATTTCAATGGAGTGGGTCTCATTTAGTCACGGCGGACCAGAATTCTTCTTGTGAGACCTTCTGCTCTTCTTCCAGTGTTTGGTTTGTGCATGTATTGATTCATCCAGGGAGTAAGAATGGCCATAGTCCCACAGTTAAAACCCTGCTACTTGAGAACAGGCTTCATGTCTCCTAATTCAAGGTATCTATAGGTGAGGCATCTGCATGCGAGCTAGTTGTTCTTGGCTCTTTTTATGGTCATGGCGAGGAACAGGCAATGCTAGAGTGTGACTGCTCTCATCCTAATGTAAACATCCTAAGTGAGATTAATCCATCTAAACAAACTGAACTCTGCCTTAGGCATGCCTAACTCTATTATTGAATGTAAAAGGATTAGTTCAGATATAGGGACCTATAGTTATGAAGTATATTCCTTCTCAGATTACTCTTCCCTGCTGCCATTAATTTTATTTATGCAAAACAGAATAACACAAATAGGAGAAATCAAGAATTCCTGTCTTCATTTTCACTCCTCCTCAGTTTATTTACAGCCTATAATACTCTTTCAGTAAATAAGATTCAAGTTTTCTCAGGAAAAGGAATAAACAGAATTTAGATATGCCACACCTCATGTTCTGGGTTTCTGACCTCACTGGTATGCTTTAGGTTATTCTGGGGCATGATGGGAATAGGAATAAAAATTCTTCTTTGGCAGCTTTGGGAACTGAAGACACTATTGTTCCTCTCCAATTCAGCAACTGGAAGGAGCTGGGGAATTCAACTTACACTGCATGATCAAATTCAGTGCTGACTGTTTTTTAACTGTGTTGACTGTATGCAAATGATGCTGTGTATTCTCAGGCAGTAACTCCTAAAAAGGGGCAATCATTTCTCAGGATGACCACCTTTGAAAGTCTCTGGTGTTGTAGTGCTTCTCATATACTGACTCATCCATATGAAAATAAGTTTGTACCTGCAGGACATCCTCTCATACCATCCATCTTCATATAGCCAGGACAGCACTCATATAACACAGTTCTGTGGGATATAGACAAAAGCACAATTAAATAATATACAGGACAAGTTATACTAATTTTAGCTAAGTCTAATTTTTTTATTATTATTAGTTTTTCATTGCTAAGTATGCAGTCCCCAGATCTTCATCCTTTTTTATCATTCAACCATTTCTGTATAGACTACAAATTGGTTGTATTTTAATAAATGCAGGGCTTTTGAATTTACGGAATGACTGCCATCATTAAGTGCTAGGAAGGAACATGGGAGGGGATGTGGAACCTATATAGAGTAATTAAAAGATGATGTGACTAGAACAGCAGCTGAAGAAAATTTAACTGATCTGTTTTGAAGAGATTAGATGGGATTGAAGAAAGGGAGAAATAAAGAAAGTGAGGACATTTAAAGAAACTGGTGACAGCAGGGTTGTAAAGGAAAAAGAAAAAAATAAATAAACTGAACAGAAATTAAAATGACAAAACTACATGAGGTCACCATACTGGATATAGGAAATAAACATGTGTTTAGGAGAAGGTCCTGTGGATTGTATGGTGATAGAAAGTGGGATAGCAGAGCCTCGGTTTTTCAAGGAAGACTTTGAAGAAGCTCAGGAATGAGGGAGAGAACTAATTAAGAACAGACATAAAGCATGTTCTAGAGAAGGAAGTCACTAAAGACTGGATGGATGGACACAAGGGAAAGTTCACCGGTAAACGTAGTGAGGATGAAAACCAGACTACAAGAAATCAAAACCAGAGTTAAAAGAACTTAGTTACATAGAACTTAGCAATACCAGGGACCAGGAACTGTTATATAATGATGTCAATAAAATATTCTCATTCTTGAATACACGTGAACTATACATAAGAGCAAAGCAGGGCTAACTGATAATTCTATACTGTAATATTCAATTTAGCATTGATGGTCTTAGAAGATACAATGTCTTCTTAATTCATATGACAGACATAAAAGCTCTACCATCGATCTGCTTGACAAATTCTCTTCTCTTACATGAAAGTGCAAATTCACTAAAGTTATTACAGAGTTGATTTTGGCTCCTTGGGAGAGGGAATGCCAACAAATTATATAATCTTACCAAAGTCTAAAACAAACTTTAAGGCATTAGATTTCAGATATTACTTTTCAAAGTATGGTACACTGTGAATGACAACGAAAAATTGCCATCACGGTTTTACATAATAGATTTATTTTTATAGGCGTGGCTGATGTTGGCAGTGCTAGAGTTCTGAACACTAATTCCTTGAAGGTTTTTGCTGAGTCTTTACCACCACATTCCAGCTTTTAAATTGTAGACTCTTTGGTGGCAGCTGAGTACACTTCTCTCATTTTTCATAAACTAAAGCTGACAAAACATTAACCACAAACACATTAAAATGAATAGCTTATTCAAATGAAAAGTTGGACTTAAGACTTTCAACATCCAAACTACTTGAAGAGATTAAAAAATGAAAGTAGACTGGAGGAACAATAGCATTACAAAGCAAGATTTTGAAAGTGAGGATTGTAATTCCCTACCTATTAGCAAACTGATAGAACTGGTGAAGATTAGAGATTTTTAAAAAAACCCACATAATCTTTCATTTCTCCACACTAAGAGAATACTTTGTTTCCTTCCCTCACATACATAGACACACATGACATATTCACCCTTCTGCCATGAGCATCTTTTCAACTGAGAAGCCGTATATTGAAAGTATTTGCATAGTTCTCTTTAGTACATCTCTTTCTTTAAAAGAATTTACTGAATGGCTATTTTTTGGGAATGCAAGAATAGCATACAGTTTAGGCTACAGATTTGCTAACTAATAAGGAAATTAACTTTAAACTCTTCCTCCTTGTTGCATTCCTGCCAGAAGCTAATAAAAAAAAAATCTGATTAAAGAAAACCATGTAGCAGAATAGGAGTCAGAATGTTCTCCCAACTGTGTGAACTGCTTTGTCATGAGAAATTTTCTATTCTGTGGAAGGAAAAAAATATTATCTCCCCCTCACCCCATGAGCAGCTATGAAAGATTGTGGTCTTAATTAGCTTTTGGAAAAAGGAAAAAGGAAGCTGAGTTATAAGCATAGAATAAGACACAGCAAGTTTAGTCTTCTTACCATATCCAACAATGACACAATTAATGAAAGGCAGAAAACTGGCTGAAGAACATAGTTAAGAAAGAAAAGGCTTCTTCAGCCAAACATTACAAGATCAGTGCCTTTTTTACCATGTAACTTGTTATGTACAGCCCAGGCTTTTTTTCAGTCATCAAGAGTTACTGTAAGTTCCTATTTACAGTATCCATGTTCCCTTACACTTGACTGTAATTAGAAGGTCCATGTATCAGATGTGCTCAAAGTGTAGTGAGAAAGTGGAATGGGAGAAAGGGGTTATGTATGGAGGATCCCACAATAAGGTTAGAACCAGAAAAAACTCAGTGTAGGATGCAGCTCCTCAGCACCACTCGTGTATAGACACAGTACACGGGGGAAGTACCATCTCACACCATTAGTTACCTTCATCTGTATCTCCCTACTAGTTCAATATAAGATGGTGCCCAAGCAAAGAAAACAGTTACCCAGGCAATAAGCCATGCTACATTCTTGAGTTTTTTGGAGGTTTTGGTGTTTGTTTTATTTTTTTTTTTTGTTGGGTTTCTTTTTTTTTGGTGGGGTGGTGTTTGGTTGATTGTTGGGGGTTTTTTTTAGCACAAAGTTGTTCTGACCTCATCCAAAGGAAGAAAGGGCAGAGCAACACTACCTTATGTCCTTGTTATTCTTGGCTAACAGAGCCAGTTTACAGTTATTCAGATCAGCTCTGTGACTCATCTGTTTCTACTCCTTGCTGGCATGGATTTAAAATACTGCAGAGAAACAGTGGAAAGACTTCTGGTCCAATTGACTTTGATTTTAGCAGATCTTTACATTGCATCCTGATTGGAAATTTAGAGCAGTGGATAGGAAGTGTAAATAATAAAAGCATTCTCAAATTAACATTTTGTAGATCATATGTACAAGTTAGGGAAGACTTGTTAACATGGAGATATTACCATGAGAAGAGCCACCGTCCTTTTGGATTAGCATTCTTATTACAGTAACCTCTTTAGTAACATCTGCATTTCTGGTTTGAGTGCACAGAATATAAAACTCCCATTAACAGCTAGGACTAAGTTATAACAGATGCTCTATTACAGCCACAAAAAACCCCTCAGGAGTTCTATCACTTAACTTACTCTCATGCACACTGGTTTGCCCCTCTAGCCTGGTAGGAGTGTTAGGAGGGAGAAGGTAGGTGGTAGTTTTGTGTAGACTCTCATGCCCGATTCCACCCAGCCCCACTGCTCGAGTCTTCCTCTGGTTGGCTGTAGCAGGCTTCTTGCTTAGGGCCTTACACAGGCTCTGTAAAATGTTTTACAGCTTACATTCCTCTCAATTCTAGTCAGTGAAGAGAACAAAGTCACCACCTGACTTTAGTTCAATGAGTACAAATTGCCTATTGCTTCAAACAGTTTTTCCTGACACATGAAGGTATCTGTCACTACATAAGTTGTTTTACTTCTGGAGCTCAGCAAAGTAATGAATTCCCTGTCAGATTTGTGCTGAGAGCAGACTTTGTCTCATGGGAAGACATGACATCTATCGAGGAATAAAACCACAGGAGTAGGTTGTTTTCCCAAACTGACTTTGAGAATATCCAAGTTTCAGTCTAAAGTTATGTTCAGGAAATACCCTTCTTCCCAATGTGTCTGCAGTGGAATAAAATGTAGTGCCAAAGAAGTCAGTGGTATGGCAAACTTCACTCAAAAGGTGAAGTATTTTGGATGACTTGCAGCATGTCCACTGAAGGAAAAGGGAAGTCAGTACTACAATGCCACCTGGAGGAGAAGGAAAAACTCTGATTAAAACTATAAACCTACAGGTCCTAAAAAGATTGAAGGTAGAGGTGGAACAAATGACCACACAGCCTAGTTTGACTAGAAATTGATCATTATTACCATCATCATATGCATACAAATCTGCAATTTATGTGAAAAATGAGTTCTAACTTGTCTGGATTTGCTTATAAAAACAAAGCCAAAATAAAAATGGGAGAAACTGGTTAGGATTCCAGACAGTCAATTACATTTCAAAGAAACTTCTGGGGACTTAGAATAACCAGATTGCTTGTCTGGGTAGGATATTCATTATGATTTGTGCTATTTCCACTCTAACTTACTGCTGTTACTTTCTTTCACCTGCTGAAGTAATTAGTAACCAATAAAGTTTACAATAGCAGAAAGCTTAGGGTGACAGCTTGGCCCATGATAATCAGGTCTTTTCCTCAGCTCTGGTGGGGCCATTGTATCCTAACTCACATCTATACTGACTTTAGAGTTGAGACTTCAAAGCCATGGCAGTGCTTGAAAGGCAGGACTGTGTGTTGGAATCAGTGTCTCACTGTATTGGAAGTATAACTCAGCTCCATTAATTTATGATATGCTGTCAGAGCACTAAAAACGTTTTCTATGAAAGGAAATGGAAGAAAACTTCCTCCTACTACATCTTCCCTCAGTCTTTTTCCTAAGGATCCTTTCCAACACCATGCTATGACATGTAGCATCTTTCAGGAATCTCAAAAAATTCAAAGCCTCTGACACCCAACAGGAGCAGTAGGAACCACAATCCCAGCCCATTTCAGGTCCTTGCCCGACTACTATCTGATTTACTTGTAGTATTTTAACAGTGCAAAAATCGTTACTGGAGGCATTTGTCTCACATAAATAATCATTTGAGAATCTTAACCAGTTTTACATTAGTAAATATAGGGATGATGCTCAAGAACTAGGAATATAGTTGTCAGCCAGGACAGCTCAACCAGCCAAAAAATGAAACAAAATGCAAAGCTGGCTTTGAAGAAAAATGAAAAAAAAAAAAATGGAAAAGGATACTTTTTTAATTATGAAAGTGTCATATATGTAGATGCACTAAAGAGAGCATGAGAGAGTGTAGCCATATTAGCACTCAGTGATGCATGCACACTCTGCATCATTTTCTGTGCCCCTCCATTCCCCAGCACAAACCCAGATTGTATCTGCATCTAATTCTTTGTCAACATGGAATTCTTTGACTTTCTGTAAACAACTATTCAATGAATTTCATACAAATTTATGAAGTCTTACAGTTGCACTTTTAACTTGAAAGTATTCTTTTTGTAAAAGCTCACTTGGATTCAATGTCAGCTATGTGTAATTGTTTAAAGTCAAATATAGCTTTCTTTTTTTTTCCCCCCAGAATTTATCATTGTTTCTATATTTAGAAACATTTTTTTAAACATGAAGAATGGACTGGAAAATACGAATCCTATTTACTCATGACTTTGACAATCAAGACAAAAAAATATGACTAACCAATTGCAAATTATCAGTCACTTCTTGTTCAAGCTCTCCTTTCTAGTTTATTTAGTGAATTATTGTTGATCAGAAAAACACTTTCAAGAGAATTTAAGAGCTTGTTTACAAAGGGAGTCATCTTTGACTGGCTTATGTTGCCAACACTGTGGATATTTTTCTTCCATATTAACCTCTGTTAAGGAAGCCTTTGGCACAGAAACAAAAAATTAGTCCACATTACATTAACATCTAAAACATTGGTTGATGTTCATTACGAAAGTTGTAAATACAAGTCTTACTTCAAATGGAGTTAAGTTCCTCATACATGTAATTTGCACCATGTATCAATATAACTTGACATCTTTATGTCTTAGGGCATATAATCTCTCAGTGACTATTCAAATTGTATACTTAAATATTACTTGGGCATTTTGAAGAGTTTTATAGGCTTTCACTAAGAGACTCCTAATACCCTAAGACAGAGTTGCAACTGAAGCCAGGACTCCCTGTTCACTCAAGCCTTTCTGAAAATGTCACCCCAGACCTATTTGTACCCTGTAAAAGAATAATGAGACCATAAGAATAATGATTTTCTGTGATGACTGCTGAGAAATTTATCCAAGTAATTGCATAATAGCAAGAGAATAGTACACAAGAAAAACATTAGTTTGTTGTATTGGGTAAACAATGACAGTCTCTGTTAAATTACTTAATTCTAAGTAAGACAAGTGGGGCAGACCAAGTTCAGGACTGGGGACTTTGTATGTCTTCACACTCTGAAGCTGCTCTATGACTGACAAAACAGTAGTGACTTTGACATTTTGTCACGGAGAAGGCAATGACTTGCATTCTGAGAAGTGACACACAGATTCCAAAAGAATGCCAAACTCACCCAGATATAATCTGTATCCACAACCATAAACTGATTTTTTTTTTTTTTTTTTTTTTGCTTTGTGGAGACGTGTGGTCTGAGCTCACAGCTCTGCTAGGTAGTGCTGAGTTCTTTTCACAACTGGCCTATTACATCCCTCTGTGTTTTTGGGTAGGTCACTTAACCTCATACCTCTTTGTGTTTAAAATAGAGCTATCCATACTTAACTCAGAGAAGTATTGCTGAAACTAATATTTTGAAGCCTCTTAAACTTAAAAAAAGAATATATGCTATGCTATAATTTTCAGACTTTGCACTCCTTTTGTGATCATTTTTGGCAATGATTATTGGATCACTTATCCAGGAGGTTTTAGAAGCAGCTAAAGAGAAGCTGTAATCCTGTAAAATTATGAACCGAATTCTTCCTGTACCTGCATTTGAAACAAACAGCTCATGTCTGAGAAAAGGAGAGTTTTCTAATCTTACACTGGATTATCTCAATGAATGGGGAAGAGTTTTGAAACAGAGCATACTTACGCTTTCTTTCCACAGATGGCTCCCTGGTACCAGTTTCTGCAGGTACTGAAGTATTTCTTTTTTGTTCCCATAACTTGCTGAAGGGCACAGACATTTTGGCTGTGGGTGGGAGCAAGAAACATTTTAAAAAGAAGCTTCTGGACATCTTCAGAAAAGTTTTATATAAAACAGCGGCAAATACCGTTTCTCTTGAAATGTAAGAAATTAACACCTGGCTTCAGTTTCCAGGGCAGGTGTGTTTTCAAGCAACCACAGTGCAAGATGCTGGGACTGCCCAGCTGAGTCCCTTGGCAAGCCCCCCCTCCCGGCAGGGACAGAAGATTCCCCTCCGGTCTGGTTTGACCCCCTGTCTCTGATGGGCAGTGATCACCAGCTGTGCCTAATCAAGTCTCAATATGCCTTACATTTTTCCCTTCCCCCTGCAAAGTGAATTAATTACCAACCAGCAGGGACTGAGCTGTGAAAACCATCAGGCTCTTTTCATTAAAGTTTTTGTCTTGTACACATCTGTGCAGGTCATGGGGAGATGGGGAAGCAAAGTGCCTCATTCTTTATGTAGAAGGAAACCCTGTCTTCTGTAAATCAATCAGCTGTTTTGATTACCAACCTTTTGGAGTACCGCAGGCACCTAAGTAAACATTCTGGGAATTACTGGGGACCAAAGGGTAAATTGGCATGTAAATAAAAGGAGTCACAGTTTTCAAATGTGAATACTTTTTCCTTAGCATGGTAGTGTACAGAAGAGGAATTTCTTAAAGGAAAATTCCATGGAGCAAAGGCATTTTGTCATTAGTTTTTATACTTCTAAAATAAAAAAAAAAATCATCAGTTAAAAAGTTAGAACATATATGTTACATCTACTGGGAAGCCAGTGAACTTTTTTATTTGAATAGCGCTCTGTGTGTGTGCATGTGTGTAGCAGGCAGAGGGAATTTAAGATGGGAAGCTAGGATGGTAAACAACTCCTATTCGCAGAACAGTTTTCACTTAAGAAGACTGAAGGAAAATAAGTTTAGACACATGTGTCTCCCTGACACCAGCTGTTCAAATTATCTCCATGTCTCTGAGCAGCCTGGCTTGTAAGTATTGTCTTTTAGGCACCCTGTTGAGCGGCTTGCTGCATTGCTCTAGTGGGAATAGAAGTTTTATAAAGGCTTCCAGTATATATTCCCATCTTAGAAAGCATTTAAATAGAGGTCATGATTTACGTTAGGATGGATAAAGAGAGAAAATATGGTGGGATAGGTGTCAACTCTATTCAAACATTTGAAAACATATTAAACATATGTGACATCCCATTACATTAATTGTGAACTGTAATTAACTTCAGTGATTCTAAAATGCATGTATTTTATTCATTGAGAAGTGGTGATTTTAGTTTTTTTTCACATTTTATGAAGTTTAACAGTATTCAGTCTCCTTTTGAAACTCCCCGGAAAGCTTTTTATTTAGGAACAGTTCTTGTAAAATTAATTGAGAAAGTTAGTTCTACTTGAATGATAGTAAGAATTCATAGTGAAAAATCACATTTAATATAATGCAAGAAGAAAGGGCAGAAAAAAGATTAACAATCTCCCTTTTAAAATAGAAATAAACTCCAGTTACTTACCCTTGGTCGCGTGCCCTTATTCGACTGTGAGTTAAAATCTTGTCATAGTGAACAGAAGCAGCTGCTTGTTCAAAAGGAGACCAAAAAAAAGTGGAAAAGGTGAATAAGAAAAAGATCTTCATCTTTAGTCCTCTGTTGCTTCTGGCAAGGCTAGAAGAGAGAACTGGCAAAGTGTCTGGAGAGCTGACAACTTATATACATGTAGGAAGGTGGTGGGAGGGAACCACAGGATCAACCTGAAACTTCGTACCACCCTCCTTAGAACAGCAGCTTTCTTTGCCAGCTTCAGTAACCTAAATTAGTACCATACATTAACTATAGAAAACATTTTTTTAATCCCCAATTGACTAATTTCTTCCTTGTTACAGAAGGCTTAGCATTTTATTCTGCTGACACAACAGCAGAGAAAGTTTGAGAAGTTTAGACTTTGAGTTATGAATTAATATTTATAGCACTGAAGCATCCAGAGGTCGTGATCATTGCGTGTGGTTTTGTTCAAACCCAGAGGAAGATGTTGTCTGTTCCCATAAGAACTGCACTGCTTTCCTTTGTCTTCCATGTCCTCACAGTTATCAGCTATGAGCTGTTTAATTAGTGAAGTTGATGAAAGTTCCAAACAATACTGTTGTCAAGAACCTGGAATAACACTTTTGTCTTGAGGAAAAAAAAGCTGTATTAACACACATTCAGATTATGAAGTAGTTACACAATCAAATGCAGTATTAGCTTAAACATTCATTTTAATTCTAATAATAACAGTAGCTATTACATAATGCTTTTATTCAGAGCTTTACATAATCATACAAAAACCACTGACTATCTGAAAATTTGAATATATACCTCTCTATACTTATTAGTTGGTCCTTGGGAGCCTCTTGTGAAGTAAAGGGAAAACATAATTCCGAGCTGTAAATGAGGGAACCGAGGCAGAAGGGTGAAGAGACACGCTTAAGCCTCCAGTGAAATCACAGTCTTAAGGCTCCAGGGACAGTTGGTGTTGGGACTGCAATCCAGGAGTTTGCAGTTTTCATGTCAAGGAAAAAACTCTGCCATTTATGTAGAAGTGTTTGCATATTAATACAATTTCAAGGTATAGTCTATAGATCATTTCAGATCTTTATGAAAGTAAGGTGACTTCTAATGGCAGTACTTTGCTGTAGTTTCTTCCTCCGAACCAGAGCGAGTAGTGAGGTGAATCACTGGAAATGGATGCAGTATTGGACTGACACACCTGGGACCAACCGCTCTTTGCAGAACAGACACAAATGGGGCAAAAAAAACAGGCAGAGACAATGACCATCTCCTATATATCATCATAGGTAAAGGTTATAACTAGGCATAGGCATAGAGATGTTTTATGATTAAGGTAATGTCTCACATAACCATAGCACTTCATGGTTTCTAAGGTTAACAGCAGGGACCAGGATTTGGTGAAATGGTAGGTGGAGTTCCTTCTTGCTGTGACCTGTACTCATCCTACCTGCAAATGACTTGAGATAGCTCATGGAAGTGTCAGCATCTCTAGACTCACTGTGTGTAAACTCAATAAAACTCCATGCCTGAAACCGTCACTGTCACATCAGCTGATGGAGGTGCTGGGTCAGCTCTGTGATATAATATTACAAGGTTAGGAGAATGTCACTGCTGCATTCCTGTTCCTCTCCGAGCTTTTTATCTCCTCCTGGTCTTTGCAGCAAGAAATACAGAGACAAATATCACCTCTTAAATGTCTAGCCATGACATTTCAATCTGCTAATTGGCCTCAGTTGATCACCCTTTGCAGTTCTCAAGCTACAGATCAAAAAATTAGAATATACTCTGTTAAAGTAACTTGATAAACTTCAGAAAGTCCCAGAACTGTCTCAGCAACCTGTCTTCTCAGGAGTGCCTCCCTCCTGAGTCTCTCAACTCTCAGCATAACTCATGTTAGTCTCTTCCACACTTACCACGCACCATCAAAAAATGAGTAGAAATTAATGCTCAGTGTATGCACTGAGCTCCTGTCATTTACAGAGCTATCCACCAGTTAAAGAAGGAGCAATCTGAGCAGGGCAAGTATTTTATTTCCAGATTTTTCCATGTTTCTGATTAGTGACCTAATCTTAAACCACAGAGAACCCCCCTTGTTCTGTGTAGAGTACAGTAGGCTATAATTCTTAAACTGATAATTCTTATTAATAATACCTTACTCTTCTCTGTTTCCACTTACCTTTGATTGTGACAGGAACTGGACATAATGGGAAAAAATAGTCATCCTAAGACCATTCATCTTCCCACTTCCATACATTAATGTTATAAAACTTCCCTTTCCACTTCAGAGGTATAGAAGAAAAGATCTTAAGGATTGTTATATGTCAACTTTAATACCAAACATGGTGTCAGAGGTAATAGGGCAGCACAGAAACTGGTCATGAAGAAATATGTAATTATAAAGTCATGTTAACTAACCAAATTAAATGAAAATCAACATTAAACCTTATAGCAATGCTGGTGACATCATTATATTTAATGAGGTAAATGTTAGTAAAAAATAGTCAACGCAGACATGAAGTTCACTAAAATAAAATAGCATGAGGAAAAAAATAATGATCATAAGCTTGACTTTCTGAAAAATCTCTAAATCACTGAACAAGTTGTTCTGGTGAGTGGTGTAAAATTGCACAGATCCTAAAATGGATAAAGCTCATCTTTAGCTGGAAATTACTTTTTTTAAAAATCATCAACCCAATGGAAATTGCACAAACTTATAATTTAAAAACTTCTAGTAAAAACAAACAATGAAACAAACAAACCACAAAAAAACCCAAACAGCAAAAAGCATCAAGAAGAAAAACCAGTCCAACTACATGAATCCTATTCCTCATTTATGTTTACATTAGTCCAGATATAAAAACAAATAATGAAGCCAGGCTCTGTTTTGCCTGTGATATAATGGTGTGCTGAACAGCACACCAGAGTAATCATTTTCTAATCTGCCAACTAAAACACTGTTCTGGTTAACCAATACTTTAGTCACTTGTGCTCATTGCTACTTTATTTATTTTAATTTGTTCTTTATTTAGCAAGATGGCTACCCCACCAAGTAGAAAAAAAACTTAGTTTTTTTCTTCCTTTGTCTAAATACTTTGTGCAATGTTATACTTCCTAGGGGATGTGATGTTGAAATTCTAGTTATAAATGTTGAAAATCTAATTATAAAATGAATAAAGCCACCTCATGGATGTGAATTATTACTGTAGTAATAGGACATTTTATTATCCACAGCAGAAGCATCATATCCAAAGAAATACCTGGAACAAGTATAGAACGAGTGCTGATTTTCATCTTCCACGAAGTGTAAATAGTGTCAAGAAGAAAACTCTAAGGTATCTGCTATTCTGAATTGTTTCTTGTATTTCTCTAGAGACCTCTAGTGGAGAGACCTCTGTAAAAGTCGATTTCTCAAAGCTGCTTTACATGTTTACGCTAAGAATTTATTGTACAATAAAGCAATTTGTTTTATTATTCCTAAAGAGGATTAGTTTAACTGTATGATGCAGGAATCCTTGCATACAAATATTTAGGGGTTTGAATAAGTGCCTTTACATCAAACTGAAGTAACAGAAGCATCTATCTATTGTGGCTAATTCTACTGATGATGTGCAGAAACTTAGCACGTAAGAATGGAAGGAAATTAAAAATTTTTCAAATATTGTCTTCCCAGTTAAAACCTGCAGATGTTTCAGGTCATTTACAATGTGTGTCAAGTGGTATACATACTCTGCTTTTTATTTTATAACTACTTTATGTGTTTACTTTTTGTTGAGTGAGTGTGTGTGCTCAGTGGAAAGGACAAATGGGTAAAAAATTTTAAGATTAAAGGAGAGGCTACCTCTATCCTGCAGTTGTTTAAATCGTTAGGTTTCCTTAGAAACCTTGATTCAGCAAATTTGGGATTTTTGTCATTAACTTCATTTAGATCAGCAATTTGCACCTGGAGTAACCTTCAGTGTCTCTTCTTAAAAACTAGTTTGTTTTTAGGAATGCCTTGATACGCACTAGAAGAACCCAAGCAACCCATTGTCCTTCCGGACAAACTAAGAGGCTGACAGTAACATGTCTATAAGAAATTTAGTGTTTGTAAGTGCAAGGTGACAACCAACATATTGATTAAGGTGTTTAGCAATGTAATTGGGCATTACTCTTCCCCGTGACATCTCCCAATGAATGCATGACATAGCATGTGTATGTATATGGGGGATTAAATGACAGAAAGCCTTGCTGGATGGAGAAATGCAAAGACAGCTCCAAGCCCTCTGAATTTGGGTGAGAAGGGAAGGAGAAAGGAAGACTCAAAGTTGTCATTATTGTGACTCGGAGTTGGAGATACCAATCAATACTTTGGCTCCTGCAATATGCAAGGAAACACCCATCCTTGGATATCCTTGGAAGCTATAGGTGTATAATTTTTAGGCAAGTCAACAGAAGTTGTAAAATGAATCTGATCCCTCAGAAACTGTTATTTTTTAATCATATTCGGATAGAAGAAGAGATATTGCTAAATTTTAAAGTATCATGGTACATACTACAGTTTTTGTGTATTATAAAATTATTCTATAATGTTTATGTGCAATGATTAAATGTGGTGTTCCTAGATGTGATTCTAAAGTAAGACTTACAGTATCTGACTTTTTTTTTTTTTCCTTTAGGAAACTATCTTTAATGTTGATTTACAAACCCAGGGAAGAATTATTTCTAACAAATCCCTAACAATCTTTTTGTAATATGGACTCAGCCTTCTGAGGTATTTTTGGAAAAATCTACAGCTCTGAACATCAAAATATTCTGCTTTCTCTGTGTCAAAGTGACACTATAGATCCCAAGATATGAATTGTTATTTACTGAAAAAGTTACGTGCATATAGCAATATTTTATAAAAAAAATGACAGTTCAGCTTAAGTTCTATGGTCCTACTCCTCAATCCTGATCTGCCTATTCAGCTCAGTCACCCCCCCCCCCAAAAAAAAAAAAAGCATTCGGCAAACTCTTCAGGAAATGGGAATGTTAATTCTTCATCCAACAGCAGGTGATGCTGTTGCCATAGACAAACAGTTCTCATCTTCCTTAGAGAATGAGCACATCATCTGGTCATGCAGCCTGAGGGAGGATCCACATTACCAAGTCCTTGTGCTTATACAACACACGGCAAGTGTCACCGCAAGACTGAGATAAGAGCCGAGGGAACCAGTCAATAGGAGTTAATAAGCGATTCAGGCAGCAGTGGAGTGTGGTGCAATGTCCTGAGGAAGCAGCAAAAGCCGACATCAACATGTTGCGGATGGAGTGATGCACTTCATTCGAAGAGACAAGTAGCAATATATTTATTGATATAATACAGCAATTTAACAAAGTTTGATAGTAAATACAACAGTGGTTTAACAAGATTCGATGGCAAATTTCACTTGATATTTACTGCACAGAGGACAGGGTCAGACAAAACTGTCAGGGAGACCCTCCTGTTGAGTCAGCAGGTTCAGAAAGGAGCCCTGTGCTTTCTAAACTCCTTCTCGAGAGGAATCTAGGTGCAGCCAGATCCACTCCTAGTCCCAGACTTGGTCAACTCTTTATGTCTAAAGGATTATATATGCACAATCAATCCTTTATATCACTTAGCTAAAATTTCAAATTTAGCATGCTATTAATCACTTACTGAGAATCTGTTGTGGCAAGGACTCTCTCAACCTTGAGGAGTAACCCTGAGATGCACCCGTACTCCAGGGGAGATCCTGGCGTGCAGCCCACTGCCGTGCAGGAGAGCTCGATGGGCCCTGGGCTGCCCACCAGTTATGGAGTAAGATAATTGACTCACAGTCATATTTGCATACCGACTGCAGGTGTTAGTTTCTTCCAGCTTTGGCTTGAGTTGGACACTGACCAGCACTGCGGCTAGGTGGGTGCATTGTTCAGATGAGCCCTTGGCTATCGTGTTGTTATCTGTCTCCCTCAAATCCACTTTGAGACGGATGCAGCCGTCACGGCCAGATGCATCCGTTACGACCGCCACCGGTGGTTATCCCTTGAGAAGGGTTACAGCAAACACAGGTCAGCTTGCAGGGGTGAGGGGTGGGGTGGGCAGAGCACGCCGCCACGCAAGGGGGCTTGTGCTGTCGCCCACTAATGTTTCAAGGTTGCCCTGGTAGTAGACGGTATGACAGTGAACTACGCTGTGTGCCCACATTCTCTATTCTTTACTGCTTAAAGGAAAAAAACAGATAACAAAAAAACTTCCTACGAGTCAGCCAGTACTATCCAGTTTATTTATTTAGTTAACATGCCTCCTTGCAAATAACTTTTTGGTTGAGGTTGAAATGACAGCAAATTGTCAGTAATATGCATTCTAAATGGCCCAATTAAATGCTTATTTACTCTTCTGGAAAGCTTTTACAGATTTCAAAGGTCATTTAATCTACTCCAGTGCAGGTAAAAGTTACCACACTTCTAGTTAATCAAAAGGCCATTTGTTGCACTGTCTGCATTGTCAGGAACACTAAGGAGGGTTCCCCAGCATATTTATTTTGAAAACGGTGGCTGTTTCATCTGTTTTGAATTTTGTGATGGTTACTGTCAACTTAAGGTAAAATTCTAAGCTGCTTGTTATTTATAGACTGTACAATCCTGACTGCCATGAGCCCTTCCTGTTTCAGCCTGGCTTTGTGACCTAGAATATACAGCTTCTAGGGCATGAATCAAAACTGCAAGGAAGATCCTGGAATTTATGTGGGGGGATAGTGTGTAGTCACTGAGAAAGCTTTGCATAAGAAATCAAGAAAAGAATGGGAATAATGAGCATTTTAGATGAAATAGATCTTTTAAGTTAGGCCTTTGATCACATCGATAAGACTATAATAATAGAAGAACTGGTATTGCTGTGCACTGAGTATTATGCAGAGAGACTTAGCAGTGGCTCCAAATGAAACAAATACTTTCAGCTTTTATAAGGTGGTGATATTAAACACAAGGAAGAGTGGCATTCTGGAAGATGTCAATAAAAAGGATTACCAAAATTGAGGTGGAGTGAAACTTGCTCAAGTTGAGTTGTCCCAGCTGCGTAACCCCCCCAACTCCTTGTGCCCCCCCAGCCTCCTCGCTGGTGGGGTGGGGGGAGAAGCAGAAAAGCCCTTGGCTCTGTGTAAGCACTGCTCAGCAGTAAACAAAACATCCCTGAATTATCAACACTGTTTTCAGCACAAATCCAAAACACAGCCCCATACTAGCTACCATGGAGAAAATTAACTCTATCCCAGCCAAAACTGCAGCACAACATGCCATAGTAAAACAAATTTAGCCTTATTGCTAAGTAAAGGATGTAGTAGTGTCAACTGAATGTGGGAGAAGAGGTGTAGGCATCTAGATGAAGTTTTTTGAGAATTATGTCAGATTCTCAGAGATTTCAGGAAACAGAACCATTCATATTGTTAGCAAAATCTAAAAGTACTTCCAGTTCAGATTATTTTTTGAACTAGAAGCAATGTGGCTTGGTTTCAGAAGTCATTGTATAAACTGAACACAAGGTTGATCACTGATAAGGCAGTGATAAATACTAAAAATAGATTAAAATATTTTTCAGTGAAGAATATATCTCAAAAGATTAATGAAAATTAATATAATTCTATTTACAAGGTTGATTATAAAACACACATGAAAATCTTGAGTTTCAGGAGTTACTGGATATCCACAGCTTCCACTCAAACTGAGCAGGAAGGGATTGGACCTTGGATTCCCACATGGGTATGAAACATCAGGCATCTCTATTTGTCTGACATTCAAGTTTGTGTTCACTGCCCAGAGCTGAAATTAAATTCAGGGAACCAATTCCAGACACGGAAAGATACATTGCCTTCCGTCTTTCCATTCACATTCCTACCTAGCCTGTTAGGGTTCTATAATTTTGGGAGACAGGACAATTGTCTGGTGTCCCTTCCCTAAAACCAGCTATAGTATGTGGCACAAATATTAGGGATTTCTCAGTATGTGGTTAGGCTACTGTACTGTAAGTGTAGAATAAAAAAACCAAAACAGTATCAGTACCGAATCAGGCTTTCTTCTCATAAATATTCATTCCAAAAAGTAGGCAGTTTGTCTGAGCCTTGGAGAAGCTTAAGATGTGTAAGCTTTTCCAGGTAACAAGCTACCTCTTTCAGGAATGGAAGCATTTAGGTTTTTAACTTTTAAAAATTATGGGTTTACCCAAGAAGCCGAATAAATAGTCCTGCTAATAAGAACTCAGTGCAGAGGCATTGTCTCACACCAGTGAGACCCTTCACTGGGTTTACGTTTGTGCACAATACAAAGCACAATGAAAAAGACATCAAAAATCTATTTCCAGTCTCTGTGGCCAGACTGTAGATCTCCTACAAAATGTGATAAGGTGAATCAAAACATAAATACTTTTTTGACAAAAATCATAAGACTGTCTTCACCATGAATATCTAAAAATTCACTAGTTGTCTTCTGAAGAGCTAAGATGGTATGAAAATGAGAGTAATGTCACCTTTCTAAACCAGATCATATAAACCAGCTTGAAGGAAATCAAACTTCTGCCTTTAACTGGACTCCATATAGATTCAGTAAAACACATTTACAGAAGAAGAGTGTTGCTCTGGTAGATGAATGTGAGTTTCAGACTTAGATTTCAATTCAGCAAGCCATATGAGCATGTTTATTGCATTTTAGACTTTTCAAAGCATGTACAGACTTGATCTGTACTGTATGTGTCCGGATGCAATTCAACATTTGCATACTAGTTTTATTTTTGGTCCCTTCTAGAATTTGTGACTTTTCATAGGATGTGACATCTACTGTAGCTTTTATTATTAACCCAAAACTTCATTCAGTTTAAATTCATGACTGGTAAGGCAAAATTACACAAAATCATGCATAATATAATCTACCTTGACAAATTGGTAGATTTAATGCTGCCAGCTTAGAGAAAACTGATTTTCTCCTTTACGTGGGGAAAGGGTTGAGGAAAAGATTAAGTATACCAGTATTGTATTTTGGAGGGAAAATGAAATTTTATGTGTAATGTCAGGCGCACAATTATTATTTCAGTGGTTCAGTGGGTTACCATAGCAATACAACCCAGTGGCTTTTGAAATATTTTATTTAGCTTAATCACTGGGTGGAGGGGTTATTGTATTCAGAATCAAGCTTAATCAAAATGGCAGAATCATTTTTTTCCCCCATAGCTACAGCTAACAGCCCAGAGCTTCACAAAATATGTTTATTGCTTACTTACAGATCCGTCTTTTGAAATCATCCTTGCTTGTACTACTTAATGTATGAATATATTGTGAAGGACCAAAAGTAAATCACTGGAGTGGTCACTTTTCATGTCATAAGGATGTTATCTGTGGCTTTGCGTGATTCCTACCTGTTTTGTGGTGCTTGTAGAACACTAAAAGTTACAGTTACATGACACAGCTCATTGCTGTGGTTTGGCACCGACACTGGTTTCAAACAGCACCCTCGTGAGAGGCAGATGCAATAGGTAAACTTAGAGCCTGCCTGATGCATCTTTAAGTGACACAGCTTACTTGTTTAGTAGGCAATATTCATTGCAAGCAAGCATTTCAGTGTCAGATAATCTCTTGCTGCAGAAAAGCTGAATTCATGGGAATTGGACTGTAATATTGGCTTTTAGGAGTAAAAGCCATGGAACAAAACAAGTATCCCCAGCCATAGATCAGACGTCTGGTGAATTAAAAATCAGATTCTTGAAAGTTCATGGAAAGATCTATGTATAAAATTACTGGATTGTTATGCTGATGAACAGAATTGCTGTTTGATTATTCTGGCTCTGAAAAAGCAAGTTTTATGATTTCTCATATCACCTAAAAGAGTAAAGTACAAGCCCAAAAACTATACTACCTATCTTGGATGCCAGAAATACCTTACCTGGAGATAACTATTGCAAAAGCAGATGCATTTTCTGTGTGAGGGATAGCGTTTCCTTTTCAATCATGCATAAAATTTTATACCAGATTGAGTGATTGGGTAAATTTATACATTTTGCAGTACAGATGATGCCATTATAGTGCTAAAGAATATACTACAGATGGCACAAATCTGGCTGATCATTAAATAAATATTAACTCCACTGAATATGCTGACTTTTAATTAAATGATAGCTAATAAACTATTAGACACATGGCAACCACCTCTTTAAATAACTAAACTGTGACTTTCTCACTTCAGTGCTGCTGACTGCTGTGGAGTGTCGATACCAGAAAATGTATGTATTATGTGACTCACTCTGAGGCTATCCAAGCAAATAACCAGTTGTGGCCGTGTGCTCCCACCCCTGCAAGCTGACCTGTGTTTGCTGTAACCCTTCTCAAGGGATAACCACCGGTGGCGGTCGTAACGGATGCATCTGGCCGTGACGGCTGCATCCGTCTCAAAGTGGATTTGAGGGAGACAGATAACAACACGATAGCCAAGGGCTCATCTGAACAATGCACCCACCTAGCCGCAGTGCTGGTCAGTGTCCAACTCAAGCCAAAGCTGGAAGAAACTAACACCTGCAGTCGGTATGCAAATATGACTGTGAGTCAATTATCTTACTCCATAACTAGCAACAGGGAAAGATGCCTGGTTTTGAAGAAGTGCAAATTTTCTCTGAAAAGGTACAAATAGTCCTTCGGCAGTAATGATACAAACAGTCTGGATTCCTTGCTGGGCAAGTTAGATAGTTAAATAATTATTCTACAATTAAAATAGCCTTGGGGTTTTCTTCTTCAAACACAGGTAGGAAAATCCAAGGATTCTGAAGTCTATTACTTCTGAAACAGCATGCAAAAGGTCCTAATCTGAGTGTGCTGATTTTATCTGTTATAAATATATTTAAAATTTCAAATGGAAAAATGCATTATTGGCAAAGAGGTGGTAATGATGATTAGATAAGACAAGGACATAAAATAATTGCTATTTAGAGCTGCATTGATAAGCTGTTGTGACAAGTCTGGATAAAAAGTATGTACAGAAGAAGAAAATATATCTTTTGGAAAGTAAAAAAATTTAGACAATTTTGATGACTTTAGAGTCTGATGTGGTAAAAGGGTAATCACGGTTTTTAGAGAAAAAAAAAGTAGCATTAACCTCATCTAGCTTTAGACATTTAAAGTTAGATACCTAAATCCCCTGGGGTTTTTACATTTAATGGAGTGAAACGAGCCTCTCCAGAGGTCCTAATTTAGCCTGGGAGGGCTCATGCTCTAATAACACCTCTCTTGTAGCGAGGTGGGTGTTGGTCTCTTCTCCCAAGTAACAAGTGCTAGGACAAGAGGAAATGGCCTCAAGTTGCACCAGGGGAGGTTTAGATCAGATATTAGGGAAAAATTCTTCACTGAAAGGGTTATCAAGCATTGGAACAGGCTGCCGGGGGAAGTGGTTGAGTCACCATCCCTGGAGGTATTTAAAAGATGTGTAGGTGTGGTGCTTAGGGACATGGCTTAATGATGGACTTTGCAGTGTTGGGTTTACAGTTGGACTCGATGATTTTAAAATTCTTTTCCAACCCAAATGATTCTTTCTATGATTATTTCCACTGAGTACAAAAGAAGCCTAAGGTGGCATTTAACTTTTAATCAATTAAGTTAGGGTGGATGAACATGTAGTTTGAATACTCTACAACAAAATAAATGATGGTGAGAACACTGAATGGGAAACTGATATTATAAAGCATAAGAAAGTGTGCTAATAAGAAATCCAAACCTGAGATTTTGGAATTAAGAAAAAATAATACTATGGGAAGAAAACTTGAATTTTGTTGTCATCTTGGACTCTTTTCTGAAATAAGAAAGAATAAATGATACTGTGCTCCTGCTCTTTGCAGCTAATTAACAGGTCAGTTATACAGCCCAATAAAAATTCAGATTGTTTTGAACTACGAGGCAATTAATTTTATAGTGATATCATGCAAGGTATATAGTGCAAAATGTACCCAGTGCAAAATGTACCCTGACAATTACTTCATGTGAGCTGTAAAACTGCAGGAAAACACTTTTCTTTTCTTTTTTTTTTTCAAATTAGCACAAAATAGCACTTGTGTATTTAATGCGTGTTCCAGTTCACATTCAAAATAATGGAAATGCCTTATCTTCTGGGAAATCCTGGATTGTTCACTTAAACATTAAGTTAACAATACTGTTTGCTTAAATTTTAAGGCTACAGCAGACACTCTTCCATTAGATTGAGAGAAGGAGAAAGGAGGTCATGAATGAGTCCTGGTTACTGTGTATGATGGCCTTCCATCTGCAACTGGTTTTTACTGTCGTCAGTTTTCAGAAGTCAGATGTATTTGTCACATACATCTGTCACAAGAAGTGGATATAGAAATATTTATCAAATTCTGCTGTAATGACTCTTGCCACTTACATGAATCAGGGAGCCCATGAAAGAAATTACCATAAGGATAGATGGGAGAAGGAAGCAAGATGCAAAGTTTAAGCCACTAAGCTTAATTTAAGTCACTTCTGCAGTGCACTGCAAGTTACAATGAACATACTTCCATTCATCCAAGGTATAATACGATTTTCTGTGATATGCATCACATACAAAGCATACTGTGGTTGGTAGACATGTATCAGATGGTTCTTTCTGTAGAATTTATATTATAGAAAGTTGACTGGAGAATAATAACATTGTGTACAGATGCTTCTGTAAAAAGTTATTTCTCCTGAGTTGAGTACCCAGAGCTCCTGGGAGTGAGTCTGGATGCTTTTTTTCAGCCTTCTATATTCGACCAATTTGACACAAATCATCCTTGATGTGGACATGTCATCAAAGTTGTATGGAACAATACTTGGTCAATATTATGTCTTATGTTACTTCTGACTGAATAATAATCTCCAGTTCTAGCTTGAGTAATACTAGATAATTATAGCATGAGTAATCATCAGTTCCAAGGTTTCCTTTTTAATATAAGGTTGTGTCTAAATTAATTTAGAGTTTCTTCCTATGTTCTGCTCACACAGTCCTTAATTTGGATATGATAATCCTCCCATCTGTAATTAAAACCTGGAGGACAAAGAGCAAAAAATGGGAGAAGAGCAGCCCTGGGGATATTAAGATTGATCTTCGTTTCTAACAGATATTGTAGTCATAGAGCTTAATAGTGAAAAACGTAATGCTTTGCTCTGTCATTTTTAGCAATGCTTCCAAATGCTTTGTCCTTTATCACACCATTGCTTAAAACCACTTAAGGCCTCCTTCTATTTCACACATCTCCTTCTGGCAGGATAAGAATGACTGAAGCGGAAAGGAAATAAACTTGCACGCACTTTAAGGAAGCTCTTAAGATATCAAAAGTAAAGCAAAAAGGAAGACATATAAATGAGAATGAGGCTGTCAAAATAAATTAGAATCAGTCCAAACTGTCTATAAAGTTCACACCAGACTTCTAAACATACTGCTAACATTTAACGAGAGCTGTGACTGCATGTGGGTTTTGTGTCATTTGTGCACATTTATGCTGATGCCTTGCCCAGACTTGCCTTAAAGCTCTGGCCATTACCATCAAAGTTAGAGAAAAAACCCCTTTGAAGCCTTGGACTTTTAAAGTGAGTATAGACACGAGATAGGGGACAAAGGGCACGATGCAACCTCTAAAACCCTGTGTACTGGGTAGCCACGTGCATACAGAGTTTAGGAAACTGCTCTTTGCTGAAGGTGCCATTAGAAATGGTACCTGGTTTTTGTCTGGTTCTCAGAAGTTCAAATACAAAGGCTCTTGAAATGTCTAATTTCAGTCTGCAGACCCCTCCCTCCACAGCTAAGGGTTCAGACAGATTTAAGAGAAAGGGACATTGGGGAACTGAGCTTTTATGCAGCACATGGCTGCTCTTCATCTCCAGAAGGAATGTTTGGGAGCATCTTGAGCAGGTTCATTAAATAACAACGGACTCTGACCCACGGCTGCAGGGTGGGCTGTGCGGGAGGAGGAGGCTGGGGCTGCCCTGAGCCAGTCACAGCCTGTTCCAGCTGGTTCCCAACAGCTCCGCGACAGACAAAACCAGCCCGCTGCCCCCACCACCCCCACCGGAACTTTGTACCCTTCTCGGGTTTTTGTTGTACAGCCCATCCAGCGAAGACCAGGGGTGGAGTTTGTTATGAAGGCATATTCAAACCCTCACCGCCTTCCTGGTTTTGTGTTTTGGGGAGGCGAGGGGTAGCATTTTGCTGAGGGTGTGCTTTGGGTTTGTGTGGTGGGGTTTTGGTAGCAGGGGAGGGGGCTGCAGGGGTGGGTTGTGTGAGAAGCTGCTCGAATCTTCCCCAGCTCCAAGTCAGACCCGCAGCTGGCCCAGGCTGAGCCCATCAGCGATGGTGGTAACACCTCTGGGAGAACAGATTTAAGAGGGGAACCTGCAGCGGAGGAGGAGATTGGAATGTGAGAGAAACCCCTGTGCAGACAGCGAGGTCAGTGAAGAAGGAGGGGAGGAGGTTGATGCCCCCCCAGCCCATGGTGAGACAGCAGGCTGTCCCCCCCAGCCCGTGGAGGGGAGCGGGGGAGCAGATGCCCACCTGCAGCCCGGGGAGAGAGGAGCCCATGCCGGAGCAGGGGGATGGATGCCCCCCAGGATGGCTGGGACTCCAGGGGAAAGCCTGCACTGGAGCAGGCTGTGCCTGAAGGACTGCAGCCCGTGGGCAGGACTCACATTGGAGAAGTTCATGAAGGACTGTCTCCTGTGGGAGGGACCCCACGGTGGAGCAGGGGACGAGTGAGGAGTCCTCCCCCTGAGGAGGAAGGAGCAGCAGAGACAAGGTGCGATGAACTGGAATCTTAAATACCTGTTTAGCAAGGTGAAGGGTGGGATGTGTTACGCATCCTTTTGTCTTCCTGAGTATTCATGGTGAACTGTCAAATTCTCCCTCCCAAGATTTGTATAGTATTACCTGTCTCAAGAAACAATGTTTTACACCATAAGAAAGATCTGATTCTCCTCATAAAATTTTTAGTCTTTCTTTTTAATTATTTGCATTTGAAGACAAGAGTGGATTTGTTTGGATTTGAATCACAAGGTGTCTCAAGGGTTTTTCTTCTCTATAAGATTTTGATTAATTTGACTTTCTCGGTACAGAGGTTCTCACTAGGTATCTTTTCAGGAGCTGGCCTGGAGCTATATGGTTTATGAAATGAAAAATTAAACATGTGCATGTATTTCAGTAAATAAATCAATCAAGTTATGGTGCATATTTAGTTCCCAAATATTGTTTTATTTATTTTCTTATGCAATTGAGGGCTAACACTTGCCAATCTTTATAGGTCCTGAATATCTAAAGGCATAAGACTTGTGTTCCAGCTGTGGTTATTTCTACAGGCAAAGTTCCTTTGCAGAAACAGCTTCTGGAAACAGCAAATATTAATTTGGTAGATTTCAGAGAATGATTATGGAAAGTAAATTTGCTAGAACACATCCTGTAAACACAGCTGACCCAAGGAACTTTGCACTGGTCCTGGGTTGTGATGATATTGTTGGCACCTGTTGCAGAGGCAGGTTGTGTGGGTTAGTGTGTGTTGTGTGTGTGTTCGTGTTGATGTGCAGACCACAGAGAAGCAGAACAACATATCATGCCTGAAAATGCTTAAGAGACTGCGGAAATCTTAAGCTTTGAAAACCTATTGGCTAAGTAAATAACCCCATTCTAAGTGAATGACCCCTAAAATGCAAAGCTGTTTGAGAGCAAAATAAAGTAAATAAAAGATGGAAGATTATTTGTGGTATTCTTACTATTCAAGAGTAACCAGTTTGACCAGCATCAAAAGAAAATATGAACTAAAGCTAATGAGTTATTCTTTTCAATAAGAAGTGTTGATGTGGTTGCAACAACATGTTCACCTCCTTATGTGACTAAATGTTTTTGTCTTACACAAGACGTAGAATTGAAGGTGCTAGATGGAGCTTACTGACTTTGAATTCAGTTCTTCCAGGGAAGGCAAAACATTCCTGACCCAGGAAGCATCAAAGGACTGCAAAGAACGGCAACCAGACAGACCTGCTGCCATTACTCTTACTGCCCTCAGAGTAAAAGCTGTGGCTGAGGAGCTATGTCCGTGGAGGGCTGTATTCAGATCGTGCTGCTTAGCCCTTTGGGACTACCGAGAACCAATAAATCTGCCGTTCCTTGAGTCTGGGACAGTGCTATGGCTTGGGATCAGGAAATTGTAAATGGAAACCGAATGCAACAGTTCACTTCAATCAGATGTCTTGCATTTACCCTTTATCTAACTAACTGCTGTAGTTTGTAAGTGTTTATAAGTGTCATGGAAAGGAGGATACAAATCTAAAGATGAACCTAATACACGAACCAAACAGAAGTGAGAGGAGTTCCTTTTGTCATTACCAAAAAATTAAGTCTAGTGGCAATTTGATATGAGTTGAATGGAAAAAAAAGGAAGCCTCATGGTTAAATATTTTATACTTCAGTATTTTAAAATTATTTTCACATAAACACCCCTAAATTTAGCAAAAAGTTTTTTTAAAAATAAACTAACTTATTTTGCTCTTCAGCTTTATGACTGAGTCGTAATTGGCTCAGATTAAAAATAAGTGACCGCACATAAACATTAAAAAGGAATTTCCAAGGCACCTACTCTACTAAAGAAGGTTATGTTCCAGAACAGAGAGTTTTCCTTCATTTGTTTTATACATTATAGCCTTATCAAGTTACTGGTTGGTGAAGTAAACATTTCTCTAAGGACTGCGGATGTTGGAATGAGAGTAATGACTCAAAGAAACTATAGTTAACTGTGGCAGGGGTCCTTTAGGAAGCGAATAAATATCCTCTGACATAATAGCAAAGGTTTTAAAGGAGTCATTGCAGTTTATAAAGTAAATAATAGTTACTTTAACAAACATGTTACTATATAATTGTCCATGGCAATGATTACAGACTATCTGGAAAATATAGTCTGCTGCAATAGAAATACCATGGAGTTTAAAACCTTTGTATGCATCTTAACCTCCTCAGATGCACAAAATTCTTTTTATTCCTTATAAGAAAAAGCACATGTCAATCTAAAAGGATCCCACAGGCTGGAGAAATCAGGTGCTTTGCTACCACCCCTCCCATCTCCTGTATTGAGGGTTTGTTCTCAGGAAGGGGGAGCTGATCATACTGGACACAGACTTCTCAAGGATGGATGGGCTTCAGCGTGTGGAGAAGCTTAGGACTGGTCGTGTGGCTTCCCTGACCTCGGAGGTACATTCTGTGCACCCCGTTCAGTGGTACATGGCAGGCTTTACCCGCTGGTGTCGTCTCCCACAAAGCAGCCTGCATCGCCAAGCTCTATACAGTTCTCATCGTAGGTGGACAAATGAGGTGAGAACTTAACTCCTGGGCTGTCTACAGGCAAACTCTTCAATTTTTCAAGTTTTCCTTCTTGGAGGCTTCCAGGAACTCACTGCATTGTAAATCTAAAAAATCAGTAATGAAATTGTCAGTGCAGAGGGTATGTTCATATGGCAGCTCTTCCAGCTGTACTGTTCAAATTTCAAGCTCTTCAGATTTCTTTTAAATCTGAAGATAGAGCTAGAAAAGAACGAGGCAGGAAGGCACCTCTGGAGATCTCCTCATCCAGTCCCCTGCTCAGAGCAGAGTCAGCTAGAGCAGGTCACTCATTGCTGTGTCCAGTCAGGTTTTGAATACCTCCAGGGATGGAGACTCCACAGCCTTTCTGGGAAACCTGTTCCAGTGTTTGATCACCCTCACAGTGAAATGTTTTTTCTTATGTTTAAATGGAATTTCCTGTATTTCAGTTTTTGCTCTTTGTCTCTTTTCTACTCACTAGATACCACTGGGTATCTGTTGTCTTTACACCCTCCCATTAGATATATGGCTTTTTAAAAAAAACAGTTATCTAAGTTCTTTCCAAAAATTCCTATACAGACTCAGCTAACTCATGTGTAGAGCAGAGTGTGATTTTTCTTGTGTCTGTGAACTGATGAACCGAAGATGTAAAAGTTCAGCGATCATTTTATTATTAAACAAATGGCAACAGAACCCAGGAGACTTGAGCATGAAAACTTATCTGCTTGAAAGCATTTCAACCATTATTCTTGGTGCTTGGCAGCTTTAAGCCCAATGCCATATTGCTATAAGGCCTATAACGGACCTTTTATTCCCTTACAGATGTAGTAAAGGGTACTTCACATTACACTCCCTTTGAACCCTGGATATAAAAACATAAACCTTCAGCTAGCATAATTGCTTCTATAATGGTTCAGTTTAAAGAGTTTTAAATTATCCTTTCATTATTGCAGACTCCAGATTCTTACATGCAGAGCCGATCAAAATGCAAGTGTGTTTTAAGCAAGTTTAATTTGCTGTGGCTTATTTTTGTGTTACTTCTACATAACCTTTTTTTGAATTCCAAAGAGCATGCATGGATCTTAAGCTAAAGCAAAATACATTCCAATAAATAAGAACTAGAATTATCTGAACACTTTTTTTAAAAAAAAACCCAACAACCAAACTTTGTTTCATTTGTTTCCAATGAACTATTTAAAACAGACTCACTAAAATACTGTGTAGATGTGAATGAACTTTAAAGGCTGCTTGGAACACATTGACTGCTTTGACTTAGATAGGTGAAAGCTTAACAAGGATCAGCTGCTATGAATCTTGTGACTCACCAGAGGTAATCAAGACCAGACAGTTCAGATTTGGATATTGAGTACACAGAAGAAACTGCTTATATACTATCTACAGCCCGAATTGTGTTCACCAGATTTAGTAACCTGGTTAGTTTTAAATAAGCTAATAGGAAATGTATGGCTTGAGCAATAAGGGAAATAGTCATGTAAGTATATGTTATGAATTATGAATTATAATTACATGGTAAATTAAGATGCCCATATTAAATAGCTGCATGTAAACTGGTAAAACCTCAATTCAAAGTCCATGTTATGTTTTTTGAAAAAAAATTTCTATGGAGTCATCTAAATCTGCCTGTCTTCTCAACCCAATACTTTTAGAGGGTGTATATTTAAACTAGGATCTCACCTGGTCTGGCTTTCTATGGCATGGTTGTCTCAAAAACTTGTAACAGTTCAGACAGTGCCTGAAGAATAGAAAACAACATTTTCATTATATCACTCAGAAACACTATAGACTCTTTTTTTTTCCTTACCACTGTCATACAGGGGAACTGATAATCTAATTGATTTCTAAAAAAAATTTCCCTGAAATCCTTTTCCCAATTGTAATGATTTTTTTCCACAGCTATGACATGTAATGACTGTCATGGAGACATTATTGTAATAATGTCTTCTTGTTCTCCTCCCCATTTTAATAGTAGGATCATTCTGTGGTAAGCCCTATACTTCCTATTTACAGGGTTGTACTCATGCCTTTTTACTCACAATGGCAACCAGATATAATTAAAATGCACAAGGGTGATTGTTTGCTATGTATAGTATAGCGTAGTTTCCTCTGCAATCTTTTACACAAAACTAAATCAGTGATCAGAAGAAAGCAAGAAACAAACAAACAAACAAACAAGACCCTGACTGGGAAATTCAGAATACCAACTTGCTTTTCTTACATGTAAGGAAAGCTTTAAATGTTACCATAACATCTGAGTATTAATCGGAAATACTTATTCCAGAAGAAGAGGTAGATGCTGAGTTCAAATCTAGAGTCATCCTTAATATCGTCCCAGTATTGGTGTCCCAGATAATTTGCTTGTAAGCTGAGAGGAAAGTATAGATAGAGAAGAAGGAAATGGATAAAAAAATAGTGTTGCTAAAAGCTGAAATATTGCATTTATGTATTTGAAACATTGAGCAGTACGGGACATTCACACTGATGATATTATTTTTCATGCAGAGCATATTGGATGTAAAGATGAATTCTGAGCAGGGCCCACGGATGGATCTCGTTTTACTTTAATAGCTGCCTACAAGTAGGCCCTGAGGAAGGAACAGAATTCTGTGCAATGCAACATAAACAAAAAAGAGCCCAAATCACCATCATTCTAGAGTCCTATATGTCCCTTGGGATGTGAGACCTAATATGTTGTGAAGAATTTCATTACAAAGGTAGAATTAAGTCCTGTTAGTCAGAAATTACAAATAGAACAGTATTCAGAAATTTCTGGATCTGTAAAGATTGACTATATTTCACATTCCTGGCTTTCCTCGGAGGCTTGGGGAGCTCTTTGTGCAAAAGGAAAAAACTCAGAAACATCACAACAAACTATTTAGCACAAATCCATGACAGCCTCTGAGTGTCAGAGCTGAAGCCTGCAGCTTTCTATCAAAACTGCGGGCAATTTTTGAGGGGAAATATTCCCATTGAGTTTCACAAAGCAAAGTATTTTTGAGATTTAATGTGTTCTGTGTTTGATTACATAAGGCTAAATCATGTTGCTCTTTTGACATCAGAAACTAATAATAATGTACTGCCCTTTTCCTGACGATACTAGTATTTTTCAACCCCATCAGCTGAGCAGTTGATAGCACCCTGCATTAGAGTGCAGAGAGACTTCTGTTGCTTCATTGACTGATTAGTGTCAACATAGCAATATAAAAATGAAAGATGGCCAGTCGTTTTGCAAGGGGAAGCTGCATGTGTACATTCAATCCAGCTTCAATTTTAGTGGGCATACTTGCATGTGCAAAGTTAAGCATGGTGGTGTTTGTAGATTTAGGACTGTTTACTCTTGGTAAGAGTAAGCTCCTTTCAAGAGCAGAAAAAATTCTTTTTGCCAAAAGTTTTCTGAAACAACAAGAGTTCTCTGAAACAAACATGAGTCAATAAGCGTAGAATTTACAAATTCTTACCTTTTTTTTTTTTTTTAGTAAAGAGACGACATGTTTTTCAGGTTAAGTTATTCCAAGTATCTTATTCTTCTGTTTGTGTCCTAAAACTGTTTTGGACATAGGTCTTAGACTTCCAAGTGTTTTCACCTCAGACCTATAAAGGTATTCCAATGCTTCAGGTTTTGGTTTTGTTTCATTTTTTTCCCCCTGGATCTGCCATTTTAGGTATGTATAAACCATTTCTTTGAATTGATAATCTTTTTATCCTATCTAATTTTAAAAATTTCCTGTATTCAAGACTGTTAGGTGTTCTGAAACTGTAATCTTACCTGGGGTCTGTACATTCTCTACAAAGGTCTGAAAATTCAGTTTGAGATTTTACAACACTGAAGTGATAAAAATAGGTAAGAAGTAGTTCCTGATAAGCATCAAGACTAAGCCTTCAAAAACTAATGGACAATTAAAAAATGAATGCAGCAACAGGTAGTTACCAAAATCTCTTCCTAGATTTGTTTTTTTCAAAGGCAAGGTCAAACCAGTAATATAATGCTGCAAACACCAGCTCCTTGTATTTCACAGAATATTAGACATCAGTCCCCTGAATTTGTTCAAGGCAGAAACAAGGACAAGGGAAATACGATTTTAAGCCACCTCTTAGCTTTTTTTGCTATGGGATTCAAATGAATGCTCAGCATCTGATATATTTGTGTTCCCAGGGATTTAGCAGGTGGGGCTGGGATGCTTCCAGAAATACTGGAAGGCTCAAGTCGACGGTGGAGGTGTTGCTGACAAAGTCACAGCAGCCGCTCGGTGGCTGCCTTTCTCTGCAAATGAAGAGTGCTCTGCAGCCGGGGCTATGGTGCAGCTTCGGGTCCATCATGCCGGAGGGACACAAGCCCTTGGCAAGTCAAGCATTTTCCCAGCTAGGTCTGTGTTATGCTTAGCCTTTCATACCAGAATAGGTTAATGCTGGGAAAACTCCAGTAGTCTGGCGGGAGACCTAGCTACTTGCTGCTGCTGGTATCGTGGTAAAGTCCCATCAGACAGTGTGACGTAGCTAGGACGAATGCCAAATCCACCAGACCTTTATATTAATAAACATCTTTCTTAGGTTCCCCTGTTAGACTTGTTCTACTTTATAAATACCTTTTTTTGATCAGAAGAAATGGAGAAACAGTTCAGGGTGCTTAGCTGGGATTGGGGACATCCAGGCTTCTTTTACAGTATATATTTCAGCTAAGAGTGGGAAGCTTCCTCCAGGCTCCCTAAGATCCTTGAGGTATCTTTTTGTAGAGAGAGCAAGAGAGCAAGATCTGGAACCTGTTCTTCTGAGCTGAGTGTCCTTTAAAATAGGTCTACCAATATTTTGAAAAGAGGACCAGTCCTCTTCTCACCTAGGAGTCGAAGCCAGAGGGAAACACCTCCTTCAGTTTCTCCCAGAGTAGCTGAAGTGACTTGATACTCGGAGGTTTTCTTTTAATCCTCAAAAATTGTGAAAGAAGCTTGGGTGCTAAACAAAGAGATAACAAAGTATCTACCTTGTTTTAAAAGAAATGCTTAAGTCTGCTTCCAGGTATAGCAGTGAAGTATTTAATTTTCAATATTTAGTTAACAAGGTCATAGTGCAATAAAGCAAATGTTGGCTTCTCCTCTGCTGTGATCATTTCAAGAACCTCTGTGAAAAGAGATGGTCTAGGCATTAGGAAGCATGCTTGGATATTAAAAATATATGCTTGTTCACTGCCTTGATGCCAAATCAAAAGCACATCCTAAACATGTCTAAGTCATTTACTGGAAAAATACAAAGATCACAAGGTCACAATTAGCAAACAAAACATGATTAACGGCAGAAAATACACTACTTGAATACAAGATATTCCCAGGGAGTGGAAGGATAGAACATTTATGGGAAAGAGCTGAAAAGCAAAAACTTTGTTTCATAGCCAATAAACAAAGTATGAAACAACAACAGCAACAAAAAAGAGTAGGTTATTTCGAATCATTTTAAAAAATTGGTTTGTATTTTAAAAGGTTAAAAAAGGAAACTAAGATCAGTTAGTAGATTCTCTTGCAAATGGTGAGAATGGTTTAGTCATCTTTATGTTCACTTCCTCCTTCCATTAACTGAAATGATTCTGTCTGAAAGCATCAGTATGAATCTCAGATAGAAATGTGTAAAACACAAAATAGGCCCCAAGCTGGAAATTAGAATGATGAAATATAATCCTAATTCCTCATTGCTTATCCTCATTAAAAAACCAGATGTCTCTATTGTGTAAGTAGGTGTATTAGACTAAATATCCTAGCCAAACTGTATTAGAGGTAAATTCCAACTGCATTTTCAGCTGGATATGGTTTTCTTCATGCTCAGCTTAAGCTTTCAGAGTACTCTTCAATATCTGTGGTGTCTGCTTAATGCATCATGATGCAAAGTCAGCTGAAAAAAGGTCATGTAGTATGATGACCCCCTGTTGTGGTTTAACCCCAGCCATCAAGCAAGCACCACGCAGCCGCTCACTCACTTCCCTCCCACCCAGTGGGATGGGGGAAAGAATCGGGGAACAAAAGGTAAAACTTGTGGGTTGAGAAAAGAACAGTTTAATAGGACAGAAAGAAAGAAAATAATAATAATAATAATAAAATGACAATAATAATAATAAAAGGATTGGAATATACAACACACGTGATGCACAATGCAACTGCTCACCACTCACTGACCAATGCCCAGTTAGTTCCTGAGCAGTGATCCGCCCCCCACCCAGGCCAACTCCCCCCAGTTTATATACTGGACATGGCATCACATGGTATGGAATACCCCTTTGGCCAGTTTGGGTCAGCTGCCCTGGCTGTGTCCCCTCCCAACTTCTTGCACTTCTCCAGCCTTCTCGCTGGCTGGGGGTGAGAAGTTGAAAAATCCTTGACTTAGTCTAAACACTACTTAGCAACAACTGAAAACTTCAGTGTGTTATCAACAGTCTTCTCATACTGAATCCAAAACATAACACTATACCAGCTACCAGAAAAAAAATGAACTCTATCCCAGCCAAAACCAGGACACCCCCTAACACAAAAAGTGTTCTTTGGTGTTCCACCTCATGCTTAATACAGACAATTGATTAAATGATTAAAAAAAAATTTTGGGGGGTCACAACACATGAGATGAAGCATAGATTAATCAGGTTGACAGATTGCTTGCATTTTGTTGTGATATATGAAGAGTGAATATACTACTTCAGAAATTCTGTGTGATTGTATGACTTGACTGGGTGAACATCGACGACAGATGAGGGAAAGAAAGTATACAAAAAGACTAGGAGATGTGAGAACAGGGAAAAGAATGGTGGAAGAGCAAGAGATAAAGAAGGACTGAATTTAGAAAGATGGAGAGTCAATAGCAAATACAGATAGAAACAGAAGGGAAGAGAGTTTGGAATACCAGAGAGAAGCCTGGAAAAGAAAGGACCAAAGTGAACACAGAGGTTCGTATATTGTTAATCTGTGTCATTCACTGATTGAATTGATTTCAAAGAACCATTCACTGAATGATTTTGTGTGATTCCTGAAGCAGGTGCTGAGGACATGACTTAGCGTGCTGTGTTTTTCCTCATAAATTCTGTTCATTACGGCTATTCCCACTTAGATGGCGTGGGAGCTGCGGTATAGCCCTCCTGCTCCTACCATACAGCTCAGCCTTGCATCAGACTCCTGCAGCTGCAGGTATAAATATTTCCAACAGGCAGCAGTCTTGGTCTGTAGATGCAGCAATAATACATAGTAACTTTGTTGTAATGTACTTCTAAAGTTTCCAGCACATCTGTTATCTTAAACAGATGTAGAGAGAGGAGTTATTCCATCTTGCTCTGTAATGTACCTATCTCTGGGATGAACCATTATCTCTGTTTAATGGGATAGTTACTCTTGTCTGAAGTATAAAGATGTGAACTAAAAGTCTGTCTTCCACTTGTATTGCTTCTCTGTTTTTTTTAAACTGATAAAGAAACAGGCCAGAGAGGAAAATAAGCCAAAATAAAGCCTGAAATGTTGCTCCTAGATTGAAGAATCAATTTGGCACATTCAGGAGATAACACAGGTCAATCTTATTATGCTTTCTTTGATACTAATGACAGTGTCACAGAAGATCAGTAAGCAAATCCCAGGTGTGATTTCAGAAATTGACTAATGAGAATACTTCAAATGAGATTTTAATACTGTCTTTATGTGGAAAATTGATTTCTCAGGGAAATTGTGTTTTTCCTAGTTTCTTATAAAAATTTTTGTATTTTGCAATACTAACAGCCAGTTTCAGGTTTATAATTGCTTTCACTTGGTCTTTCATCACTTATCCTGACCACGCTGGATAAATCTTGGCTCAGTATCATACATCTGGTTCTCACTTCATCAGCTCCAGGGTGTTAGCGTGTGGGAATATTTCAGGTTTCAGAGGTTATTTGTGTTCAGCAGAAATAGAAAGCTAACAAACAAAGAAGTCGCTCCCAAAATGAAGTACTCTTTCCCCACCGTACATGGTCCTTAATGAGTAAAATTTGTCAGTATTCATTTCTCTGGGGATATTTGGGCCAGATTTGGGGTTGAGTGTGACTTTGTAAAAGCCTGGCTGTTTGGACTGATGCTTTGGGTTGGCCTGTTTTACACAGAAGTCTGTTGCTTAAATACTGAACCATGGATTATTCTCTCTGTTTTTCCAACTTATATTGTGTGTGTCTTTTTATTGTATTATTGTCATTATTCTTTAGACATGACTGTTAAATACCCAATGGGCCTCTCTCCTGAAAGCAAATCATTATTGTAGACTCTTAAAATGAGCAGAGCACATTTTGCTGAGGCTGAAATCCTGACGCTTCCTCCATGTGGATCTGATTTCAGATCAGAGCCACATAATTCAAGGACTGTAAATTCATTTGGGAAATGGTCAGGGGGGTTTATATCTTGGGAAGTTACAGTCCTGTAAAAATAAAATTAGTAGAACCAGTCCTCAGATGAGGTCTTCCTTAATGGTCTCCTGATTTACAATCTCTCAGTTAATGAAATTCTTATTAATTATTAAATATAAAGTCTGGGTGTCTTGCAAAGCAAACCAAGGAAGCAATTGTATCATTTAACAAATAGATGCTGAAAAAACCAAATCCTTTTATTTTACTTAATAAAAGTGAAGGGAACTAAGGTTACTAATAAACACTACTCTAAGTCTAATTTAATAAAAAAAAAAATCTCTCAATTTTCTTCTTTCTGTTTACTTCTTTTTCTTGGGGTAGAACTGGATTCAGTTAATTAGTCATGGAGAAAGACTATTTCTGTGCTTTGTTAGCTGGATATGGGTATTCATGTTTGTGATATGGCTGAATGATATCTTTCAGTACCACTTGTAATTAATCCAAACAAAAATATTTCTAGTATTCCCTAGTAAACTATCCTGTAAACCTATGGACACAAGGTCCCAGGTTATACTTCGGATGATGCAATGTGAAATATTGCACTATTAGGTCTTACTGTCTACTTTTAGAAACATGTAGTGGAAATGTGTAAGATATCTATTGTTATTGGGAAAGCAACACATTCTCTGTAGAAACAAATCATCAGACAGGGAAGATGAGTGGAAGAAAAAGGAATGAAAATTATTGCAGAAATGAGCATTTGTGCAGGAATTCATGAGTTTCTCTGAATGTGTATGAATACTTACTGTATTTATTTTAAGATATAATTGACACTTTCAGAAATTGGTGACGTATGCATCTCTCATCTTGTAAATTGCGTTTTGTATACTAAAAACATTAGTCATTAACCAGAATGAGTTATTCTGCAGTTACTATTCTCACTTGGCCACATTTAAGGAGCAGTCTATGCTGTCTATTAAATTTATGAAAGGTTACCTCAATGCTTTCAGATATTCTGAGGGTACCATTTATACTAAGAAAACCCACGAATCTCCGAAGTCTGAAAAATCTGTGTATTTTTGTTTGGGGTTTGGGGATTTATTTTTTTTTTTTTTAATGGGGACTAGAGTTTGGGGATATAGTATTGCAATCTGTAAAGATTTTCTGTTACAGGAGAAAAAAGGCTTTTTACTAACCTGCTAAATTGAAACACATGGATTTCTAGAAGGTTATTTTATCTTCCTCACTAACCATGGACTTTTATTGCCTGTTTAAATATTCATGGCATAATTTTATTGTGAATGCCTTGGGTTTTTTAAAAGTTGAGCATACAAAACAAATATAGATGGGGCTATTCTTGCTTTTTCTGTTCCACTGAATAAAAAGTATGCAAGCTCTTATGAATTAACTCTTGATTCCATGCAGTGGAAGAGTTTCCCATGACTTCTGCATGTGTGAGGTTCCATTACTAATTTCCAGACTAGAAAGCATTAGTAATGGTAATTAGAAAGTATTAGCAGTTTTAGAGGTTCAGTCTTTATGGAAGCTCCTGTTTTATATCTTGAATACTTCCTCTGTCCTTATTGCAAGCACAGCTCTGATACTCTTAAAATGCAATAGTGAGTATGTTCCCTTAAAGAGACTGCATTACCAACAAGGTCATCATCAATTGCATCGTTAAAGAAGAGAGGTGAGAGAAAGATAATGGAGAAGCACCATTTGGAACTGGCAGGGATTAGAACTGAGGAGTGCCACTTCCCAGGGGTAAATGCATAGGATTCTTATTATTACATTTACTACCACTATTATTACTACTACTACCAGTACTACTACTACTGCAATCACTACCACTACAATTACCATTACCAGTACTATTGTTTTTGTGAGGTTGCCCTACTCAATCAAGCTGTTGGTATCTCTTAAGAGACTTTAAAATGAGGATGGATTATGTTGTTGTCCAACTTGTACCTCTAGATTCTCAGAAGAAAACTTGATACCAAATGTTTTGAACTGTGTTCAAAAGTTCATTGCCTCATCACAATCTTTAAGCATGATCCACTTCCTTCCTTTTTCATGCTACTTCCCAGAATCTGATTAAATGCTCATCTGAGGTTTATAGAGGAAACGGGATGTTATAGCCTGCAATACATATATAGTAGAATTTGAGATGGACATATGATAATTTGTGTCTTTTTTCTACACTTTATTCCTGTGAGGAAGCTACACAAAAATTCTTCTCCTGAAAGATTGGTCCAAGGATGCTGTTATGAAAGATATTCTTGTTTCAAACGTTCTGTTGAAGAATATTTGGGTGCCCAAATACCAGAAATTTCCTCACCTTTTACAGCTCTCAACAGTTATAGCTATGATGAAGATAGACATTCTCCTGGAACTAGACACTACTTATCCTACAGAGTAAGTACTACTACAGAAAAAATTCAGATTAGGAAAGTGGTAGAATTTCTCATTAAATCCTGACATATTAGGGGGAAAAAAAAAAAAAGGTGCTGTGTGCCAAATGCCTCATACAAACTGTATGTGTGAGAAGTTTGGCCCACACCAGTCAGTGGTCTCAACCTGCGTACCATGGTTTCCCTGGGGGACAGCTACCTGGCGTGCTCCCTGCCGATGCCGTACCACATGCAGGTAGCGCAGTGGCCCGCAGCCGGCTCACGGGACCCGCAGTCTGAACGCTCGGACGCACAGCTCAAACCTCTGCAGTGCCCCTGAGGGCCAGCGAAGCATGCAGAGCCAGAAGCAGCTTTTGCAATTTTGTTTTGAAGGTGCAGCATGCAGTCCTTGCATCCCTGACCTCTGACTGTGAATCAGTGTGCAGCTGGGGAGAGTGGAATTCAAACCAGCCTTGATAAGACACCCACTACGCAGTCTGGTTTGGCTCAGACCTGCTGTGCTTGGGAGGACTGGGTTGCAAGAATTCAAGCTGGCTCCTGCCCAGCTGCGCCAGGGTAGAAGAGTCCTGCTGTGCTGTCTCCACTCTCTCTGTTGCTCCAGGGGCTGATGAAAATGCAAAGGGCAGTCAGGTTTTGTCCTTACCAAAGAAAAAAAAAGTATAAATTTAAAAAATGTTTTCTGAACATTCTGAACAACCTAATATTGGGATTAAACCCCTTTGTATTAACACGATTTTCTAATTCCTTGAAATATTTCATGATTTTAAGCTCTGCTTCAAAAGACTGTCTTTTATAGGGGTTTATATCCTGGGGTTTTTTTTTGTGTTCCTCCTGTATTGATGATAATAGAGGCTGCAGGCAGAGACAGGTAGGTTTGAACCTTTTATTTCTCTTGAGGAGAAAGTATGCTCAGCTTTGCAAAGCTTAATGATGACTCTGCTGTTGTGTTACAAACCTTGCTGTGTGCACCTCTAAATCTTTCTTGGCACAGATGTCCTCTTGGAGGCATCCGATGAGAAGTGGGGTTTTTTTGGCTGCCTGCAAAGCAATAAAAGTCCATCACCATTTCAAATGTGGACATATTTTGGACTCTTATCTGTTTTCACAGAATGAGGTGCTTATTTGCCATTAAATTTAAATCAAATGGGATCAGGTCCTTATTGGTGTCAGGCTTCAATGCCTAAGAATCACATAAAAATACAGCAAATGTTGATTTGAAGTACGCTTTATTTAATAGACCTTCATTTCAACATTTGGTTGTAAAAGAAAGAAAAAAGACAGCAAAAGACTGACCACCTATTGCTATGCAATACAATGTCATGGCCCTATGCCTAAGCTTGCCCACCTACGCTGTCTTTGCTCTTCTGTCTTGTATCTACTCCGAGACTTAGACCGACTCCCAGCACAGTGGGGTCATGATGTGACGGCACGGCTGACGTTTCAGGTTAACTGTCCTGTGTTTTGCCCTGCTGGGAAATTCATGCACAGGAGAAACAGGCTCTTATGATGGCAGAATAACATGCAGGGCTCTTAGAGCTGTGGTAGTTGTCCTCACAATGGTGCTGGTGGCATTATAAATACCTTGCTCAGGCACATTTTGTCTGGAATGAAACCATGTGGCTGGGTTGCATTGAAAGCTCTTCGGAGCAAGGACTGTTTGTTTGGCTAGTGAAAGGTAATAAGCTGTGCTACAAACCACAATGAAGAATGAGACAATGAAATCAATGGTGGAGAAGACCTGTGAACTGGGATATAGAGAACTTTGTGACAACGTGTGACACATCGGCTTTATGTCACTCTTAGCACAAATGTTACAGTAGAAAAGAACTCTCTAAAAGAGTTGACGTAGTAAAAATGATATGAAGGTATTCCACTATTATTATTATTATTATTTATTTCTTGTTATGCTTGTAATAATTCAGGTGCTTTCCAAACAGAAAAGCTACAGGCCTTGCCCCGAGGAGCTCACAATCTAAAGGTGGACAAGGAGAGAGACATGAAGGAGAGGGAGTCCACAGAGAAGTCAAGAGGCCAAGATGGAAATCAACCATATCTTAGCAATCAAATCTGGTTTGAACGCGTTGTTGCAAAGCTATACAAACTATTTTCCAATTACTGCTCATATTTTCCATTTTGGTTCAACTAATTCACTCCTAGGTGCTATGGCACAGACAGATGTGCAGGAAGGAAGCTTGCAATATGTGAGCTCAGAGAGAGTAGCACATGTGTAAAGTAGAGCTGGAAAACTCACCTAAAAGTATAGAGATGAGAGGGGTTTGTCTGGATTTTCAAAATTCAGTTCACTACCAGGATAGTTTAGATCCAGAATGGTATGGCTTTAGGTCAGGTCCTACAAGGTGGGAGTTACATGTGATGGTTCCCATCTGGAATGTAAGTGTACTCTATGCATCTGGAGGTTCCTTAATACAAGCTAATACAAACTACAAAATCTATCATGGCAGGGCTAGGGAAGTTAAGAATGAAATGACCACACTGATGTGGTATATTCACATGTTTCCAAGGGAGGAGAAGCATGGTGCTGAGAGTTCGAGGGTGGTCATTCTTAGGTCAGTTGTAAAATTACATTTTTAATAATGTAGGACACCAGTCACCGATTAAAAAGAAACAGACTGTTTAATTTTAAAAATACTGGTTTTGACTATGACAATAAGTCACTCATCAGTTATGAAAAATACTATTAGATTTTCTTTATACATTTAAATGTCTAAGTATTTTTTATAAAACCTCCAAACAGGTTCCCCCAAACTCTGAAATTGTCAAAGAAACTCTCTTAAGGCTTGCCTTTAAAACCTTCTCAACAAATTGCCATATTTTTCCAAGTACTCAGGGGATCATTTTATGTTTGTTTATTCCTGAAGTATCTTTCTCTTAGGAAACAGGAGTGTATTGTGAAGGCAAAAGCTAATAAGCAGTTGAATATTAAAGTGCATAGGTTGTCCATGTCTGGAAAAATGAATGGTTGAAGAAGCAGTAGCTGTTGTGATTACAGATTTCTGGGGAGTAATCCGTCATCAGCTTTTTTGCAAGCCACAGATATTTCTTTTACTGTAAAAAACATTTTTTTACAGTCTCCAAATCCTGCAAATGCTTTTCTAACAATGGCATCAGGACAGTGATAATCCTCGCTGGGAGGGAGAAGCTGTAATTAAATAATCAAATAGACTGATCTTTCATAATTTACAGGTATTCATATTCCTTCAATAAATAAAAGAATATACTTTATCTTGTGATCCTGTATAGCTTTTGAAACAAATCAAGTTTCTAGCAATTTAAATAAATTATTCTAATAGCTTGACATGAATTATGCTGACAAGAGCCATTTATGATTATTATGGTGCCCAGAATCTTTTAAGAAACTACAAAGTTAAATAAAGGCTTACAAGTCTCTTAAGCTACTTTTTATTTGCATAGAAAAATATTTATCATAGGAGTCAACTATCATATGAGAGAAATTGCATTTGTTGTAATTGAAAAAGATAGCTAAAAAGTTTCTGTGGGTTATTGCAACAGTACAAGAATACAAGATGCTTCCATTTATTAAAAAATGTAAAACAAATCGTGAAAGCTAAAGCAGGCTACAAAACAGAAGGTCCCTGTATTATCTTTCTCTTGACTACTATGTTACAAGATCATGTGCCACAGTTGAGTACTATAAAGTGTAATTCTGCATTTGCTAATGTAATTCTTAAAACATTCCCCCCCAAAAGCACTATGCAAAATATATATATTTGTGAACGCTTCCTCCTGTAAGCATCACAATCTTGTTATCACATAATCACCCTGATCAATTGTTTCCTGTTTCCCATCGCAGTCAATGCAAATGTCCAACTCCTTGTCCAGCTGATCCTGCGGTGTGGCGGATTCTGAGTTCTCTAACTCCATTTTCTCTGTTTCTGAAGCACAAATACTTCCCTCTTCTTGTGAATCCGAAGAGTCACTGTTATTTTGTGACTCAGCTAACACACACTTTTCATCAGGACTTTGGATGTTTAATTCACAGTTCATGGTCAGTTCTCCCTCTTCCAGTTCAGCAGTTTTCTCACATTGTTCTTCTGCCTGTTGACGGGACACTTCTTCAGAAACAGTGTATATTTTATTTGTACTCTGCTCCACAGAATTTGTTTTTGATCGTCTATGAAATAACCCAAAATTTTTTATGTCTGTTACAAAATTCACACGCTTTTGTTTCTCCTTAGTGGACTCTGACACCATCATTGCTGAGCCGTTGCTCACATTATGTGCTTCAGAGGCAATAGTGGCTGATCTTGGGTGAATCATCGTTGTTATGTCAAAAAGGCTGAAGGTCTTTTTCTTTCCTTTCTTGTTTCCTTCACTCTCACTATTTTCTTCATTTTCTGACAGAGAGGCAGCATCTTTGTTCATCTTTTCGGTCTGCAAATTCGACAGCTTGCTTCCTTTTAACAAACCCAGGACTTCAAAACGAAAGCTGGAAATATCTTGTTTTAACTCCTAAAAATTAGGAAGATGAAACATCAGAACGTGAAAGCTAATTTGACTTTTCCTCTTGTAATTAAAAAAAAAGAAAAAAAAAGGCTGTTGCTAGGGATCAGTAATAAACTTCACCATCTGGATAATACCTGGCATCTTAAAGGTGCTTTGCAGACTGTCTAATGGATCTTCCAGGTGAGACAGAAAAGTGATTAGCAATTTTATCAGAGGAAACGTCAGAGTAAATGTACCTTAGCCTAGACTATTCATAGAAATCACTAACAGTGGTGGAGGAAGGAGCATGGACAACTTGAAGACCTACAGCCAATCTGCTAGACAGTATTATCCCATCATGACAACAGCATTTTGATCAGCTCTTAACATCATCCCTGACAAACACACATGGGGACACATGCATGCACAAGGCATACACATGTGTGCACGCTTCCCTGTGAGTAGCAGCGCAGGTAGGACTTCGTGCATTTCCACTAAATGTTTGTCTGCTAGCAGCTAAGTCAGAGATAATCATTGGAGGCTGCTCTCAGCCAGTGCAACCTCTGTCTCTTAAAGGCCTGTCTAGGAGAAGGCACCTGGCCTTCAGGAGGTCCCTATTTCTCCTCATTTTCTCTAAAGGCATAATCATAGAATCATTTGGGTTGGAAAAGACCTTTAAGATCATTGAGTCCAACTGTAAACCCAACATTGCCAAGTCCACCACTAAACCATGTCGCTAAACATCACACCTACACGTCTTTTAAAACCTCCAGGGATGGTGACTCAACCACTGCCCGGAGCAGCCTGTCCCAATGCTTGATAACCCTTTCGGTGAAGAAGTTTTTCGTAATATCCAATCTAAACATCTCCTGGCACAACTCGAGGCTGTCTCCTCTCATCCTATCACTTGTTACTTGGGAGAGGAGACTGACCCCCACCTCACTACACCCTCCTTTCAGGTGGTTGTAGAGAGCGATAAGGTCTCCCCTCAGCCTCCTTTTCTCCAGACTAAACAGCCCCAGTTCCCTCAGCCGCCCCTCATAAGATTCGTGCTCCAGGCCCCTCACCAGCTTCGTTGCCTAGCTTCATATTCAGCCGGCTGTTGGCCAACACCCCCAGGTTCTTTTCTGTTGGACAGCTTTCCAGCCGCTCTTCCCCAAGCCTGTAGCACTGCACGGGGTTGTTGTGACCCAAGTGCAGGACCCGTCACTTGGCCTTGTTGAACCTCATACAGTTGGCCTTGGCCCATCTCAAAGGGATGGAAAAGGTGATGATGATTGACTGGGATGTAGCTGAAGGTATAGGAACTGAGCATGACGTCAATGGTAGAGAATAAGGGGTGGATACCGTCCTGGTTTCAGCTGGGATAGAGTTAATTGTCTTCCTAGTAGCTGGTACAGTGCTGTGTTTTGAGTTCAGTATGAGAAGAATGTTGATAACACTGATGTTTGCAGTTGTTGCTAAGTAGTGTTTAGTCTAAAGTCAAGGATTTTTCAGCTTCTCATGCCCAGCCAGTGAGAAAGCTGGAGGGGCACAAGAAGTTGGCACGGGACAGAGCCAGGGCAGCTGACCCAAACTAGCCAAAGGGGTATTCCATACCATGTGATGTCATGTCCAGTATATAAACTGGTGGGAGTGGGGGCGGGGGGATCGCTGCTTCAGGACTAACTGGGCATCAATCTGTGGATGGTGAGCAATAGCACTGTGCATCATTTGTATATTCCAATCGTTTTATTATTACTGTTGTCATTTTATTAGTGTTATCAGTATCACTATTAGTTTCTTCTATTCTGTTGTATTAAACCGTTCTTATCTCAACCCACGAGTTTTGCTTCTTTTCCCGATTTTCTCCCCCATCCCACTGGGGGCGGAGGGGAGAGGAGTGAGTGAGCAGCTGCGTGGTGCTTAGTTGCTGGCTGGGGTTAAACCACAACACCATCTATCCAGCCTGTCCAGATCCCTCTGTAGAGCCTTCCTACCTTCAAGCAGATCAACACTCCCACCCAACTCAGTGTTGTCTGCAATCTTGCTGAGGGTGCACTCAATCCCCTCGTCCAGATCATGGATAAAGATATTAAACAGAACTGGCCCCAATACCGAGCCCTGGGGAACACCACTTGTGACTGGCTGCCAACTGGATTTATCTCCATTCACCACAACTCTTTGGGCCCGGCCATCCAGCTGGTTTTTTACCCAGTGAAGAGTACACACATCCGAGCCATGAGCAGCCAGTTTCTCCAGGAGAATGCTGTAGGAAACGGTGTCAAAAGGCTTTACTAAAGTCCTGGTAAACATCCACAGCCTTTCCCTCATCCACTAAGTGGGTCACCTTATCACGGAAGCAGATCAGGTTGGTCAGGCAGGACCTGCCTTTCATGAACCCACATTGACTGGGCCTGATCACCTGGTTGTCCTGTATGTGCCACATGATGGCACTCAAGATGATCTGAATGAAGCAATAATGAAGCAATTAGCTCAGGCTCCGGCTGTATCTTTGTAAGCTGAGGCAGATGAATGTCATTTTGAATGTTTGGAGTTTGAGGTGCCAACAGTAACAAAAATGTTTGATGCTAGAAATATACAGTGATGGATGTGAGTGTTGTGATATAGATGGCCCTGTTCACTTTATCTGTGTCAAAGAATTTTAATGTTTGACTGCTTATTTAAGTTTTCCATCTTTTAAATCATATAAAAGGTGTTCCGTTACAAGTAAGTGCACAACAGCACTCTATAGCAGAAAAATTCTATTTCCTAAGGTGCTGAAACTGTTTGCATCTTGCTTTAGTAAATATGTTGTTACATGCACTTAGTCCCACTTTGGTGTCCCCTTACATGGGCACAATTCAAACCAGCTGATAAAACTGATTATTGCTCCAGCTAAAGAAAGAAGGAGACTTGCTGGAGTCCATGTACAGTACTATCTGTGTGTGTTTCATCAGGACACAGACATTACTCTAGGAAGCAAGTTATATGCTACCTGAACAACTGAGGATTGTGAGAAATATGCTTCACAGTCTTATAATATCTTAATAAAACACCTATAAACATATAAATAAATGCATACCTTAAAATTTTCTTCTGTCAGTCCTTCCTCAGTTTTGGCATCTCTGATCATTGCTGCAACGTATCTCTTAACCAGATTTCTCATAACTTCCTAAAAATATGAAATACTCTGTTAGCTTCCTTGGTATTAGTTACTAAACCTACACTCACTGGGCCTGTCTGGATTTCTTTGTGCTTAGGAACACGACAAAAAATGTACAAACCTTAGATCTGTTTTAAAATTTGTTCTGCTCTTCAATGGAAAGTGCTGATACTAATTATCCTGAGAAGGGCTGCATTGGATTTGATCAAAGGTATGTCTCATGCCAGTAACATGCAGTCTGACAGTGAGCAGTTGCTGATGCCTCATGAGTAGTGCAAGTCTAGTTCGGTTGTATAATGTTATTTCCAGCTATACTCTCCCAAGCCTCCTGCGATGTGAGATTCAGAGACTTTCTGAATCAGAAATGATAGCTCTAGGTTTAATGGGCTGTGACAGGTTTTCCTATGTGTTTTGAACTCATGTAAACTTTCAGCATCCACAAATCCTCTGCCAATGAATTCCACAGTATAGCTGGAATAAGACTCCATTTGGGATTTTTTTTATTTTTAACCTGCTCTCTGATAGTTTCCATTGTTGCCTTCTACTTCTAAGAATCCTAAATTTATTTAGGTTGCAAGAGATGCCTGGAAGCTGTCTGATCCAGCTCAGGGCCACGTCCAGTCAAGTGCTGAATATCTCCAAGGGTGAAGATGCTGCAGGCTCCCTGAGCAATTTTTTTTCCAATTCTTTACTGCCCTCATTGTGATGATTTTCCTTACAGAATTTCCCTTCCTGCAACTTGTGTCCATCGACTCCTGTTATTTGCTGTGCACTTCCAAGAAAAATCTGGCTCCTTTTTCTCTCTAACCACCCACTATGTTACTGAAGACAGCAATTAGATTCGCCTTAACCTACTCCAGGCTGAAATCCGAGCTTCTCCTTTTATGTCAGCCCTCTAACCATCTTGGTGGCCCTTTGTTGGATTCCTTCCAGTTTGTTAACATCTCTCTTGTAGTGGGGGGCCCAAAACAGGACACACTGCTCCAGATACAGTCTTGAAAGTGTGGGCTGGAGGAGAATAATCACTTCCCTCAAAGTGCTGCCTACAGCCTTACTAATGCGGTGTAGTACGTGTCTGGTATTCAGTTTGTGGCTAGATGGTAAACAGCTGCTCTGTGTTCACCTTCCCCATGATTTTATAGATCCCTGTCGTACTTCCCACAGCTGTCTCCCTTTCAGGTTGGAAAAGCCCTAGTTTACCTAGTCATTTCCCATATGGAAGCAATTAATTACCAAACCTGCAAGTGTACAGCCCACATCTCGTTTAACTTGCAGCCCTTTTAACACAACAAAAATTGAAAATAAATCTGAAAATTATTCCTTGTGCTACAATAATCTCAAAAAATCAGAGGCTGAAGCAGGAAGGATGGAAAAGAAGAACAGCTTACAGGGGATCTAGACAGAGGGGTTATTAAGGGACAGAAACTTGTCTTTGGGGGACCAGAGCCAGACAGATGGAGAGCAGGTTCTGATGGAACATGACAGTGAGCTGTATATATGATCCTGATGAATCTCAGCAGGGAGGTGGGACTATTTGTTTGCTTTTTTAAAGGCAATCCATGTTACAGTGGGCAAAATACTGGTTAGGATATTATTGCTCTAGGAAATATCATTTTGCACCCCAAAAGTAGACAACCCTACTTCTCAAATGCTGTTGTTTGAACACCAAAAATACTATGCTTATTTGCTGAGGATGAAATAAGTATGCATTTTGTGGGGTTTTTGGGGGGTTGTTTGGGGTTTTTTTCTGCTTTCTCATTAAATACTTATTTTTTTTCCACTCATGAAGACTTTTTGGAGGCATAGAAAAATAATTGCCCTCAAAATAAACATGGGCCTGTACCTGGTATTGATGATGTCTTCTCAGATTGTCAGCTGCACGCCTCTGAAAAAAAGGAAAGGAAAAGAAAAGAACAGAACAAAAAACCATTAATCCCTCTTTGGTAGTAAAATACTTACAGCATAGAAAAACAGCAGGTCTGTGCAAGGTGTGGTATCTAGCAAGCTGAGAGACATGGTTCAAAATCTGTTGAAAAATGGCAGTGTTGGAGCAAAGCCTGTCATTAGCTTTACAGAAGGAAGAATGGTGTTACTGGGAAGGCAAAATGGATTTTCTACCTTTTCATCAATATGCTGCTATTACAGCATTGGGATGGATGTGGTGGGGCAGCCAGGTCTCTCCTTGCAGAGCCCCGAAGTCACTGATCTGAGATAGAAGGGGAACAATGTGATCATGTCACTCGCTTGCAGAGACTGAAGTGAATTTTACTGAATTGAGAAAAGCTTGATATAAGCATGGTGGTAGCAAGACACTCGATACGGCTCCTAATGTGTCTTTTAAGATAGAGCTAACCCAAACCTGCATTATAAAACCATATTAAAGGAAAATTTCCTGCTTAGTTCCCTGTTAAAAACACTTGGTGTGGTGGTTTAAGCCCAGCCGGTAACAAAGCACCACGCAGGCGCTCAGCTGTCCCAGGGACTCACGGCCATCTGTGGGGGTCTCCGCTCCCCCGCTGTAAAAGGAACTAGGCCTTAAGCCTTATTGTTTCTAAGACTATTCATATTAGACATATAACTAATGATTAGAAATTGGTTTAGATATGATTAATAGAATGCAGGTGCTTATAAAACAATATGCATAAGCTGCTTATTTGTCCTATGTGTCTCCCCCTCCGTGGCTGGCTTGAAACCCAGTCGAGCTGAATCAACAGAAGGAGGATCATACATCTTAGATCTAAGACATGGGAGTAAGTGATTAACTTTAGAACAAGAAAAACTAATAGAATAGCCTGAGTGATTTTCAGAAATTCAAAGGTGATCTTTGATGTGCAAGAAGATAAGTGATTGTGGTGACCAAAGACCTTCTGCCTACGACCACTTACTTCAGAAGAACCAGGACACGAGAATTGATGAGATAAGATGATGAATGGTAATGACATGGGAACAGAGATTGACTGGAAAATTACAAAGACTTTGGACTGGGACAATGGGTGGTAAAAAGGTATATAAGATTGGGAAATTCTTGGAAGGTTGCCATTCACTGCGGTGGTGGCCCAACTCCGAGTTGTTAATAAAGCAAACCTAGAGAAATCCACGTTTGAAAATTCTTTAACACCCGCTCTCCTGCATGGGCTGGGGGGCAGCCTGCCGCCTCACCGTGGGCTGCGGGGGCATCAACCTCCTCCTCCTCCTCCTCCTTCCCTGACCTCGGTATCCGCAGAGGGGTTCCTCTCACATTCCAATCCCCCACTCACTACCGGTTCCCCTTCTGAAATCTGCTCTCCCAGAGGCGCTACCGCCGTCACTGACGGGCTCAGCCTGGGCCAGCGGTGGGTCCGGCTCCGAGCCGGGGGAGCTTCGAGCAGCTTCTCACAAGAGCCGTCCCTGCCGTCCCTCCCCGCTACCAAAAAACCCTTGCACCACACAAACCCATAACACTTGGTCACAGAGAGGGGTATGGGAGATAGAAACTGAGCTTGCAATGCAGAGTTTGGCGTTGATAATGAGGGAGTGTAAGAGGGGTAGTAACTCTGAAGAGGAACAGCAAAAAGAAGTGTGGTAGGATGAAAGCATGGTACAGGCTTCAAGCAAGCGTTGCATTAGATTATACTGCTGTATCTAAGGGCTGTCCACAAGAAGATGGGGGAAAAAAAGGCCTGAATTACTTAGTCCTTGAATTCGTGTTGTCCTCAATAGCATACTGAGTCACATCTCCATATTCTCTACCTTTAATTATCCCTGACTAGTGAAAGACTTACAATTTTAACTTTGGTTTTTGTACCTGCTGCTGGCAAGAAAAGAAGGTGTCTGAGCACTGATTGTATTTCTACAAAACAGAACACTTAACAGCATCTTAGAAGACGATAAAAGGACATCCAAGGGACTTGTTAAAATTGACCTCAGTTGCATAATGAGGCAGGCACAGTAAGGTATTTTGTCATCTCCTTTTATCTGAAACTAATTGGCAATTTATGATTAACAATTTCCCTGTACTTGGAATCAGTTTACACTTTAGGGTTGATTTCTTGTTTGTAATTCATTTGAGGGTGGCAGTACCTGTGTGGTTGGGCTTGGCAAAAAAAAAAATAGAAAGGTGAATAGCATTATTTCCTAATCACTCTGAACAGCCACTGTGGTGTAGGGTTTTATACATAACCATCTTGTCTTCAGTGTTTTTCCCGATGTTGTTGCTGTATCTATGCCTCATCCAGAGAGAAGACAGCGATTCCTTGCGTTTAAGGGTGGAGGGATGGGCAAGCCTGCCCACCGCCGGGGCCGGAGGGGGCAAGGCAGCCGTGGGACGGCTGAGACCCTCGCACCACCCGTCTTTAGCTGGTTTTTAGAAAAAAAAAATCTGATTTTTCGCAGTTGACCACACGATGGAGATGTTCCATTGCTGCTGAGAAAGCACTAAGGGAGTCCGTGGCTAAGAAAGCTCTCAACAATAGATCTGACTCACAGGTAAAGGGAAAAACACTTTAAGGTGTAACTGAAACGCACTTCAGTTCAGGTAAAGCTAATAACTCCTATAAATAAAACAAATGCTGATTCTTTTCTCGCAGAATACTTTCTGCAGTTGCTGTCTGCTCTGCTTTATTTTACAGTGAAATGTGAAATAAATGCATAGCTTTAATTCTGTACCCATAAGAAAAGCTTCATATAAATAGTTTCCCTAGCATGTCTGCCGTAAACTATACTGACTCTGAACCCTTTCTTTATGAGTTCTGCCTGCATATAATGAACTTTCAAGTGTGCATGTATATGTATATATATATATATATATACACATGTATATATGTATACAGTGGTGTTTTGGTGACACATTTAATACATCCTTGATTCATTCCTAGCTCATGAATCCTGGCTTTTTGGTACTAAGGTTTCTTATGCAGGTATCATGCCTGATCCTTGAAAAATGCTGGCTTTAACAAGCCAGCTCCGTTATGTCTATCATCTGTTTTGTATCCTCTAGCACTGACTCAGCCTTTGGATGCACACTACTGATTCTTCTACTGGGAAACACCATAGTACGTCACTGCTAATTAGGGCTTCCTAATAGGAAAGTTAGCATTTAGAGGTTGCAGAACAAAATGTTTTGAAATCTGAGTTCTGCCTCACAGAGAACATGGCATCCATATAGCCAATGTAAGAAAATGAGCCTGAAACTGAGTCTATACTAGGGTTATTTTCCCAGTACTGGTCATAGGGAAGGAATCAGAGTTCATAATGCAGGACTCAATGAAAAGAAGTATCTTGTAGCTCTGAGGCCAAAGTTATTACAGAGGAGATTCCAGTGAGCTGGAGTCAGAGAACCATCATCTGAGATCCCCAAACAAAAGCCAGAGAAAACTCTTCATTTCCCTTTGGTTGAAAGGGTAGAGGTTCTAAATTTAATTTGTGATGCAGTTTGTTGGGACAACTGAAAAAGTTCTGGGAACCCAAGGCTGAGCTGTGGGTGATGGGAATAAGTTTTTCAAAACCAGAAAGCAGCGAATTGCCCCAGGACAAACTATGAGATCACCTAGGTATGCCCATTCATTCTCCAATGACTTAACCTCTTGGGGAAAATCCAGTTAACAGCATCTGGTTTGCATCTACCCAAACTGTGTGTAGACCTGACCACTGGAGTGAATAGTGGCTCTCACACTCTGACGGGTACGGACAGATTTTCTTAATGTGGAAATCAGAGCGCATAGTGCATACCCACATCTTAGCCCTTTTTGGAGCTTGGGTGCATAACTGGGCCTAGAAATTGCAAAACGTTCCAAATTCAGATAGCCCTAATGGGTCTTCTGTTAGAGCTGAGGAGCTAGCTGAAGAACTTTGTAGTTTTATGAGATGTCCAGATGTGTCGACTGACATGACTCCCTGGTCAGACACAGCCATTCACTTTTTCCAGGCAGCTGGAAGTCTTGTTGCCATGAGCCCCCTGCTTCAGAGGGGTTTCAGCTATACTTGCAGCTAAGTACTTATTCTGTAGCGTAAACTAGCGATGGATATGGTCCTATTGTCTCACAGACTTTGGGATTTCCATTTTCATCATTATTTTTTTTTTAATTTACTCAACAGAAATTAACCAAAAATGCCCTACATTTCTCCCTCACCTATATCCTCTGCTCCCAAACAGTTCAGTAATTAGTGGTTCACATTCAAATCATAAGGTAGCTGGGTTCAGCTCCTTCTTTTCTGTTCTCCCAAGAGAGTACATTTCCCCTCCAAGTTCTTAATGATTTTGAGATGGAAATCTCTCCTGTCAGAGCTGTTCTGCTTGGGGTAAATAATTAAATATCCACTGGAGAATAGAAATGAACCTGGGTCTCCCTTAGCCCAAGCTATTTGCTTTACTTGGCACCTGCTCCTTCTCTCTCCAAACAGAAAGTTCATCCTGAAGCTGAAAAGTTTTTCTCAACAAAAGCTTCTTTGAAACTGGTATATATTAATGAAGAAGTTTGGGGTTTAAGGATTTTGTATTTTTTTCACTAAAAAAAAGAAAATTCTGTCTGGAAAAATTCCCAACCATCTCTGTGTATAGGCTCCCTGCCCTTTGACCCTTTGCTGCACCAGTTTTCCAAAGCTCAAGCTGCTAATTTCTAGAAGGTGGTATTTATGTACCCCAGCAGGAGGTAGGTGCAGGAACCAGAGGGTGACCTTTCTGAGCCCCCTTCCTCACCACGCCATTCAGCAGGGGGCTGAGAGCACCCTGTTTCTTACTTTATTGTTCCACAGAGCCAGGAATGAGTTTACTCCCAGAGCTGCCATTTGAGAGGGAAAAAATATCCCTTATCATGGATGGGAAGTCTGACAGAAAATACTGTCCTGAAGGTTTTGCTGGGATGTATAAGGGTATTCTGGATCTCTCTCAGTCCAACAGGCATATTGTGTTAACCAACCCCAGATCCTCAGCTGCTATACGCTGGCATCACTCCACTAATTTTAATATCACTCAATCAGTTTATGCTAGCTAATCATCCCTACCAAATGTTTAACAAATGCCTAGAAGCATTGCCCACTCTCCCACACACGCAAGTGCACCACTTCCTTGATATTCTCTTTCTAACAAAAATCTCACAGTTTTTCCTCCTGTTGGTCTCTGCATTTACTTCTTTCCCTTGCCAGGTTACACAGTGATGTTTTATTCCTGAAATTCTTCACCATTCATGCTAGTTCATGTCTTTTATTTTTATTTCTAGCTGAATCACTGTCTCTCTTTACTGCTTTTCTAATACTAATTTTAATGCTTTTTTTTTCCAGTGTTTCTTTCTTGTAGTCTATTACGGGTTTGTTTCAATGTCATCCTCCTTTCTTTCCTATCCACAAGTATGACAGCTAAGCATTGCTTTCACAATGTCAACTGGTTAAGCCTGATTAGAAGCTTTCCACAAAGAGGACAAAATCAATTCATCAGCTTAGGAATTGTGAATTAGTTTTATATGTCACTCTTCCTCTTTATCATACTCCTGTACACCCCTGTGAACTTGTTCCTCCAAGTATATCTGGTGATTAAACTGAATGCCGGGATATGACAGTGAGAATACGTAGGAAAAGCCTATCCTTATTACTCACTTCTCAAGACACTGGGAAGAAATACAAAGAAAAGGTCAATGGAGTAATGGTCCAGCAAAGAACTGTATCGTAACCCCTGGCTTCTTTGAAATGAATGGAAGTTTTGCTACCAGGGTCAACAGCATGAGGACTGTAACCCTTTCTTCTTCCCCTTACCCACACATGATACGCTCGTACTCTCACTTAATGCTTTGCTATTGGAGTACCTAACAGACTTGAAAACATTTATATTCGCCAAATCCCTATCCTATAGGGACAGTGCCATTATCCACATTTTACCCACAATAGTTTTCTTTACGTTGGAATTGGCTAAAAGCAGTCTAGTTACTGAGGTTCTGGTTTGCTCGCTATGGGAAATGCAGAAAACATAACTAGAAATATTTAGTTGTTGGTGGGTTAGGTTGTTGCCTGGATATTTCCTCTGACAATATAGAAAAACTGTGCTGCTGACTGCAGTATCTCAACTGGATAAAGCTAGGAGGGACAAATTCAAAACTGCTTTACCTGCTGCAGCTACCAGAGAAAGTCTGTGGCTGAGATATTACACAGGCATCTGCTGAATCCAGATGCAGGACTACTCTTGCTCCCCTTGTGTGTCTTTTCCTCTCTTTTTTTTAGCAATTTCACTGCTAATCAGCACTATTAGAATAGGGTACCAATGTGATTCTGAAATAACTCTACCTGTAAATTCAAGTAAGCAATTCCAAGTAAATGCTGTTACCTTTCAAAATGTTTTCAAAATGGAACAGCTTTTGGTAAGACTGCTTTTATGGTAAACCCATTCGATTACATGGAGAGAGAGAGAGACAGAGAGACAGAGAATATCGCATGATGAATACTTCATATACAAGTCTGTGATTCATGATATGTCAATGATACTTGAACTGTGACACTTGAGCTAGAGATCATCAGCCACATGTCTGGGATTGGCAGACAAGTATACACATTTGATCTCTCATATTTGTATTGCTTTTAATCTTTCTTGCCTTATCTGTAGATGAGGAACAGTCATGGTTCATATTGTCATTGCACAGGAATACGATGATGCTTTCTCTTCAGTCAAATACACTGACGTGAAAGTAAAAAATAAACGTTCTCTGTTAGAATTATTCTCTACTCATATGCACATTATTTGGCAGTTTGGATGCTCTGTAAGGCTGAGAAAGACTCATCTATATAGCAAAGAGGAGGACTACAGCCAGAGTAAAACACAGAACTTACCCCTATTGTTCCAAAACTTTCAGGCTTTCTCCTAATTTTTTTCTTGCAAAGGTGTCTCCATAACCATTTGACCAGATACCACAGAGACTTTGGGCTTGGTATGACATTAAAAGGAGTAGGCAGAGTTCCTCCTTCTTCAAAGTAACTCATCCAGAGTTTTGTTCGAGCAAACTTCCACTCAATGTCTGCATGATCCTGCACACAAGAAACACAACACCAGCACAGATGCTGCTGTAATTAAGGAGGTGAAACAAACTCTACAAAAATCTAAAAACCTAAAACTAGAACAACCCTGAAATACTAATGAATTTTCTTGTTAAAATGCTGGCACATTCTTTAGACAGAAGGTCTTTAACACAAAGCAAAGCTAAGCTGGTTTACTTCAGTAAAGAGATGTTAGTTATGTACAGTATATATCCACCTTCAACCTTTCTTTCCTTGCTACAGGCTTTTAAATGATTAGAAGTCTCAAACAACAAAGGATAATTACAAGCAGAAAAATGCTACATTTCTGGAAGAGATGTTTTATTACAACAGCAGCTCATCATTATTCCACATAGATCACCCTAATTACTCTGCTGTGTAGCAGCTTCAACAAGTCTGTAAGTCTCATGCACTCTCTTAGCAATTGCCAGCCCCAGAAATTCACAAATAGGTTATCCAACAAATCACGAGGCTACAAAAAACTGTTGAGTTGAGTATCTTTTTTTCCTCCTACTTCAGAATTATATACTGGAACAGGTTGTGGGGTTTTTATTTTTTTTAATTTTTATTAGAAATTTTATTTCTTTTGGATTCTATATAATATTGTTTAATTTTGAAAATTTTGAAAAAAATCAAAACTAAAGTCTATGGAAAGATTGCTAAATCCTAGAAGCTGAACAAGAAGTTTAAATTGCTAATATTAGATTTGGACAACAAACATAGTAGCCAAGAACTTAAACTACAGGTCTAGACCTAGTCTTTAATATTTTGCCAGATACACAGTAATCAAAACAGTAACTTAGAAGTTGTAGTAGGAAAAGTATTCTACCTGCAGTCTGAGTTTTGAAGAATGCTATTGTGTTGTGATATTGTGTACCAGACTTTGCCAACTAGCATTATATAAACACATGTAGTCAGTATTTCTCTTGTGGAAAAACTTGTAATTTCCAGATTAGAAAAAAGGCACATTTTAAAACCTTAAGACTGTGAAGGTTTCTTTTATTTGTTTGCTTTCTGCATGATCATATTTTAATTATCATATGATGAATCAGTGTTTATTTTCATTAGTCTCCTTAATAGACAGCTGAGAAATAAAAATAAGCCAGTAACTCTAATAAGGATAAAGACAGTTTTCATTGAAGGAGAAGACAGGACACTGCTGAATGAGAATTCATGACCTTTTGTTTGAATTGCTAATGGGTCCAAAACTGTCCATGAAACATGGACATCCAATTTCTTTTAACTGTACATTCACGCTATACAAAAAATCCAAAAGCAACAGCCTTTTAAAGGTTAATAAATATAATGTATTAGAAATAAAGCAGAGACAGAACAAACTTTGGCGGAGTCTCTTTCTCAGGAGAGGTGCTGCACAGCGCAGCTTGGGCTGGGCTGGAGCCCCCGTCACTTGCCAGCAGCTTCAGGACACCCTTCCCAGCCCACGAGCTGGCTTCTGCAGCAGGGCCACCCATTCCCCATTGAGAGCTGTGGGGGAATTCCCTTCTGCCCAGTCCAGCTGGGGTCTGGTTTCTGTGTCCTTCCAGAACAGTGCAAAAGAATCAGAGAATTTGTCCCACTATCCTGTCTGTAAGAAAGATTTACTGCCAGAAAAATGGGATGTAGGAACAGAGAGAAGGTATATATTATAAATGATCTAAGAATAAGAAACAACTTACAGCAATAAGTTGGTAAGAATTATTCATCATGGCTATTAGCATGTTGAGTAGAACAACCAGAGAGATTACATTATAGGTACCAAACATGGTGGCCCCAACAAATTCAGTAAATTCATGCCTTGCTTTCACATTGGTCACATAGAGATTGATGAGTCCAAATATAGACCAGAATAATGACTGCAGTGTTTCAAATAATCTGAAAAACAAAACCAGAAAGGAATAGCTGTATGATAACAATATATGCACTTTTCAGATGGTTCAGTTTTTCCCCAAACACACAGAAGTCCTTGACTTGATTGAGATGAACAATACTTATCACAATATAAGCAACATATATGCAGTATCTTTCTAGGGAAACAATGGCTTAATGTTTCAAATCTGAGCCTCTAGATATACAACACTGAATCTATAAATAAGTCTGCGAGTAAAAGGCTGATTTTGTTCTAACTTCTGAGGGATAAATATAGTTTTAGAGAACTTATTTTGGACACCTTCTTTTTTAAATATTTTGACCCATTGCCTTGACTGCAGAGGGTAGAAGAAGGAGCCAAAAGTAGCTCAATTATTGTTTCGCCAAGATGTTAAAACAATTATGGTATCTTCATACCTACTTGGTGTTGTCAGTTTATGCAATTTCTCATTTGTGTTGAGAGCCACTGAGATAAAAGGAGTGTATAATTAGAAAGACATTATCATCATTAGCATATGTTTTGTTTTGCAAAGAATGAAGACATTAAAAAGACAAACATGCCACTCTCAAATGAAACTTGTGCTTTTATAACTAAATTATAAGATATTCCCTTAGAAAAGTTTGGGACAACAGCTAGGAAGCTAAATAACAATAACCAACTTTAAAAAAGTCCTCTGCGACTAGATAGCTTGACATAATTTCCCTTTTGTACCATGTTCAGCTACCGTACAGTGCCATAAGCATGGGCCCAAAAGTTTGGAGCAAAATTTTCTGCTTGTCTGGTCCCATATCTTGAGGTGCATTGGAGTGAGTCTTCCCATCGCCTCCCTCCTGCTCCTTGGCCCTGACACCAGAAGCCCGTTACCCAGATGGGACGCGCGGGCCACCAGCGCTCTCCCCTCTGCACCCAGAGCAGGGAGGCTGCCGAACTGCTGGGACTTCCACCACCCCGGGGCGGTTCTGCACGCTGGGACCCGCTGTCCAGAACTGGGCAAAACTTCACCCTTCAGCCCCTTTCCCACCGTGAAGCGTAACTGTCGTGCAACCCAGTCCAGTGCTGTCCTGCAGAGACACCCGAGAGGGCAGTACGCTTTTACTTAGAGAAACTCCAGGTCCTGAATCCCTGCTCCTGCAATAAAGTACCGCTCGGGAGTCTCTTGTATGGTGTGTACTGGTCTGAGCACAAACTGAACAACCACTATTCTCCCCCGCTCACAGTTGCAGAAAAGGCTCATAAGGCATTGCAGTTTGCCTTGACACTATCTTCTGGCACTAGTACCAGTGGTCCCAACTATTTCCCAGATGAATAATGTTGCTTCTCTCAATGTTCAGCTCTGAAAAATTTCCCTGTGCTTTTCTGTTTAGATCATACAAAGTTTAGACCTGCATAAGAGGTTATTAATATGCAAGATAAATACGCTGTGCCTGAGCAAAGTTACTTGATTAAGATGATATAAAAGGTGCTGTTATTATAGTTATTTACGTGGAGAAGGAAGCCATTGGTAATAAATATCTTTTCAAAACAGCCTAGATATGATTCCTAGAAGGTAAAAGGGAACAGGTATTTATAGCAGGAGTTTGATTCAGACTGGTAGAGAAGCAGTATTAATTTGGTAGTGGTTTGGTGCTATAGATGAACTACAGAACAGAGTGAAGTAAAATTGATTTTTAAGTGAAAGAAAAATAAATAAACTTTGAAACAGAAATTGGAATACAGTATTTGATTGTGTGGAGTAGACTCAGGGTCAGTAGAAGCCTGGACCGAATGTTTTTTCCTGCCTCAGTTTATCACATTTACAATGAATCTTCATGTTTCAGAACACCAAACTTATTTAATGCCCACAAGCAGTCATGGAAGAAATGCAGAATGACAGCTGCCTGGATAAGCAAGCTCTGATCTGGTGACCCTTCTTCCCTTAATTCTAAATATGTACTTTCTAATCTCATATAATCTCCCCCTCCTCTTTACTTTATCTTTTTATCTTTTGAGATATCTCCAATTGTACAGACTTCATTGTGGTATGGGATGAATATTATTACAGAGTCATGCAATGTTAATGTTTATTTTTTTATTAGGGTAACTTTAGATGTAACTGTCAGGACACCGCTGCAATGCCAACAGAAGACAGACAGCCTCTTCCCTGTAAACAACGTCTAAGTGATTAAAATATTGGGGGCAGAAGGGGACAATAGAAATAGATCAGCCACTCACGTTGAAAATGCGTTATTCTGCTTTTCACATCGTATTCCTTTGCAGTTGCCAAGTTCGTCTGTCTCATAGTAGAAGTACAGCTGGTTCAATCCATTTGCGAAAGCTAGCAGCACAAGGCAATATATGAAGAGAAACTTCAAAATGTCGAGCAACATTCTTCCTAGAGATATCTGCAGAGGTCCCAGGTGAGAATTTGCAGTGAATAATGAGATCAAGCGTAGGGAGCTAAAGATGTTTGCGATTGCAAACAGGGCCTCAGCCACCAGGGTTGGATGCCACATGTCCCAGCTCTCCCGTGGAACTAACCCACTATACTGGAAACAAGCAGAAGGGAAGAAATTATTCCTCTATTTTTATGCATAAACAAGTATGTCAGTTTCTTTATAAGCTGTTCAATTAATTTGCAGATAGCACAATAAAACTAAACATTTTTTTGGAAAGCAACACGTCTTCAGGAGAATTTTTTATTTTAGCAAAACAGAAAATGGGCAGTACCCATAAACTTGTCTTTCATTTTTATCTGCAGGATGGTCTACGCTTTCAAGTTTTTTGCCTGTGTTTTGCATTTGGTTATAATTTTCACAGCAGCAAAAGCAAGTCTAACAATTCTGACTGAGAGTAAAAGGAACAGTTTTTGAACACCTGGGCTTTTAGAATTATAGAAACTTTCAGCTGTAAAATAAGGTAAATTATTTCTTTGGAGAACAGTGCAGATATTACAATGATGTACAAAAACCCGCAAGAACTTTGGGAAGTTGGAAGAAAACATTTAATCAAGGTGTAAGTATATCACTTAATCACTAACACTGGACCAATGATGAAAAGCTGTTTATTAATGAACCATGGAAAACTGCTTGTGTGTCTCATTATCAAAGAGTCTGATCCCTGGAATTGTGACTCTTTACTGTTCCAGCTCTACCAAAAAATTTCTTGAAGATGAAAGATGTTACTTTGAACTGAGGCTTAACTACTGTGGCAGACTCATTATTATTTATATGGTTTCATTAATCTGTTTCACAGAACATATCAGAGGACAGAATCTATGCTATGAAGCACTCTAAACTGATGGGATAATATAATATGAAGAATATTTCAAAAGGGGACTATGGTACGGTCTGTATTTACCTACTCTAGGCCACCCAGATGCATCCTTCAGAGCTGCTGAGCATGCCCTTAGTAGTAAGGAAAGGACCTCTTCTGTGTCACTAGGGCCAAATGAAACAATATAAGCAGGCATCACATTTCCACACCACACTCACCCTCCAAAGAAAGTGACTGCTCTCACAGTGGTTCAAGACCACCTGAGGAACATGAACATACGTAAGTCTATGGGACCTGATGGGATGCATCCCAGAGTCCTGAGGGAATTGGCTGATGTAGTTGCCAAGACACTCTCCACAATATTCAAAAAGTCATGGCAGGCAGGTGAAGTCCCCAGTGACTGGAAAAAGGGAAACATTGCACCCATTTTTAAAAAGGGTAGAAAGGAGGACCCTGGGAACTACCGACCTGTCAGCCTCACCTCTGTGCCTGGGAAGATCATGGAACGGATCCTCCTAGAAGCTGTGCTAAGGCACATGGAGGACAGGGAGCTGATTCCAGACAGCCAGCATGGCTTCATCAAGGGCAGATCTTGCCTGACCAACCTTGTGGCCTTCTGTGATGGAGAGACGACATCAGTGGACAAAGGAAGAGCTACAGTTGTCATCTATCTGGATTTCTGTAAGGCCTTTGACACGGTCCCCCACAACATCCTTCTCTCTAAATTGGAGAGAGATGGATTTGATGGATGGACTATTCGGTGGATGAGGAATTGGTTGGATGGTCGCATCCAGAGGGCAGTGGTCAATGGCTCAATGTCCAGCTGGAGATCAGTGGCAAGTGGTGTCCCTCAGGGGTCCATACTGGGACCAGTGCTGTTTAATATCTTCATCAATGACACAGACAGTGGGATAGAGTGCACCCTCAGCAAGTCTGCAGCCGACACCAAGCTGAGAGGTGCGGTTGACATGCCTGAAGAACATGATGCCAATCAGAGGGACCTGGACAAGCTCGAGAAGTGGGCCTGTGTGAACCTCATGAGGTTCAACAAGGCCACATGCAAGGTCCTCCATATGGGTTGGGGCAACCCCCAGTATCAATACAGGCTGGGGGATGAAGGAATTGAGAGCAGCCCTGCCGAGAAGGACTTGGTGATACTGGTGGATGAAAAGCTGGACATCGGCTGACAACATGCACTCGCAGCCCAGAAAGCCAACCGTATCCTGGGCTGCATCAAAAGAAGTGTGGCCAGCAGGTCAAGGGAGGGGATTCTGCCCCTCTACTCCACTCTGGTGAGACCCACCTGCAGTTCTGCATCCAGCCCTCAGTACAGGAAAGACATGGATCTGTTGGAGCAGGTCCAGAGGAGGGACACAAAAATGGTCAGAGGGATGGAACACCTCTGCTGTGAGGAAAGGCTGAAAGAGTGGGGTTGTTCAGCCTGGAGAAGAGAAGGCTCCAAGGAGACTTTATAACAGCCTTCCAGTACTTAAAGGGGGCTTACAAGATGGGGGCAGACATTTTAGTAGGGCCTGTAGCAATAGGACAAAGGGTAATGGTTTTAAACTAAAAGAGGTTAGATTCAGACTAGATATAAGACAGAAATTTTTTACACCGAGGGTGGTGAAACACTGGAACAGGTTGCCCAGAGAGGTGGTAGATGCCGCATCCCTGGAAAAATTCAAGGTCAGGTTGAATAGGGCTCTGAGCAACCTGATCTAGTTGAAGATGTCCCTGCTCATTGCAGGGGGTGGGGGGACTAGATGACCTTTATACGTCCCTTTCAACCCAAGCCATTCTGTGATTCTGTGACTCAAACTTGTTTTGGACAGTGCTAGTTTGGGCATTGTTTCAGGCAGCGCTAGTTGGCACAGGACCCCACCACACTGGGGTTGCTCTAACCAACTGGTAGTGCAGGTGAGACAGTCCCAGTGCCTGACAGCAATCCCTGGCATTGTTTTTTTTATTCATATACAAGCAGCCATAGCATCTGACAGAGTTGTGGATTTGGGTATGAGAACTGCAAAACTGGAGAACAGTAGTCCATTGAAGAGTTAAGAATCACTCAGCCTTACATTTCAACCACCAGTTATATTTGTTCTCTACAGAGTAGGGAATTAAATCCAGACCTGCTGGAGTCACAGGTCAGTACTCTCTTCATTAGACTATCCTCTCCCTAATGATCATGCTGTAAAATCAAGTCTTACTGCATTTGACACTGTAGCTCCAAGAGGGATGCTATGATGCTTCATCCACTATTGCCCTTCAGTCCAATTCTGATTGATTCAAGATTGGTGATGAAGTAACAGGCAGTAGAAAACAGAACTGAGTTACCAGAGATATCAGCTAAGAGATAAAAGCAAGAAGAAAATTAAGAAGAAAAAAAATTCAGTGTTTATTGAGAAAAGAGAGGTGAGAACTCCTCAGCATGTTTTCTATAATGTCTTTCTTTGAATCATATTATACAGTATATTACTGTGAATTCTGATGGCACTTTACAACCCTGGTATGTGAAAACTTGCACCTATTAAATAGGAACAACTGTCAGTACAAGCAAAGACTAGGTGCGGAACAGTGCAGTAGATGCTCAGATTAGGGAAAAGTACACAAGGTGTGCTGGTGAATAAAGGAAAATATATTAATGAAAAAAAATTAAAGAAGATATTTGAAACTAAAAAGAGATGGAATTTTTGGTAGAGAATCAAAAGCGTCCAACTGCAGACATATTTTAGGTGAAGGCAAGTAATGGGAGATTCCAAGGAAGTTAAACAAGTGGAGTGGGGTGGGGAATCTAAGGAAATACTCTTCTGAGAAAAACATGGAACTACAGGACACTGAATAAGAATAGCATACGATATAGTATGAGAGCAAGGATCAAGTTAAACCAATCAGGTGTGGACAGCCACATCTGTGCTCTCCGTCACCTCCTTTTATAGTCAGCAAAGAAAATGGGTATTTCTAGAGTAGTAGGAAAGCAGATATCCCAAACAGGTCAAATGAGCTGCTCTAACTTTCTCTGTTTCTCCTCACTGATTATTGGGGTAGGGGAGAGGCTATCTTATAGTTGCAGTCTGACACGATGTATCCAATATCACCTTTTCTAGAAGAGATGAGGTTAAGGAGAAAGGTGAGGAGAAAGGACTTTATCTATGATGTTCTGTATTGAGACACAAAACTGGTGTGTTAAAACAGTCAGAAAAATATTAAGTGACCTCTCATTTGTAAAAGGGCAATCAAAGGCACAACTGCGTTACTTCATCTTAACTGGCGCTGCCTTTCTTGGGCCCAAGTGCCTCCTGCATCTGTGGATGCAGCGCAAAAGGTCTCACGGTTGTAAGCAGAGAGTGAGGGCTGTTACTTAGTTTTAAAGAGACATGATTTCAAAGACTGGAAATACTTGACTGAAAAATAGTGAGAAAGGTGAAGGTCTGAGAAGTAAGTCTGGAAATGGTCTGTGAAATATACTAGCTGAAAGAAGACAGCAAATAATATAAAGAAAATAATGAGTATAAGAGGGCTCTGACAACAAAACCCTATTGATTACAACTGAAAAGAAATCTAGAAATATCAAGGAAGAACCAGGACAACAGAGAAGCTCACATGTGAAAACGAAAAGAAAGCAAAGGAGTGAAAAGACTAGGCATGTTAAAACCAGAAACAGTGAAAATATGAAAAAAATGAAAAACTGTATTTTAGGACCAAGCAACCCAACACACACAGAAATGAACTATTTGTTCTCTCACTCATACTTGTTGATGTTCTTCTGTTCTATATAGAATAAATAAATGTTTATTGTTCTAGGGAATGGAAAATGGTAAGAGCAAATATAGCAACACTGAGCTTGTTGCAAATCATGCTGTTGATACTTTTATAATTTTGTGACCCTGCTGAATTTCTGTCTCCACTTCGAATGCAAACACAAACTTTTGACATGTAGCAAAGCCAACCATCATTCAACGTGATTAATACCCATCACTGGTTTGTTGGTTGAAGGAAATGTACATGGCACATCAATGGAAAATTAAGAATAGTGGAAAACAAATTGAGCAGCATATACACAGTAGAGTTTCAAGGCAAATATATGACGATTGTATGATGTCATGCAGGGAATGCAAGCTAATAATTCTTGATCCTTACTCAAAGGAATTAAAAAGCAAATCTAATAACAGAACTATTTGTGAGAAAAAAGCTGAGTGTTCACTGTTTTCCCATGAAAACAAAAGTCGTGAACCGTAGATTTCATGAAAGCACCAAGAGAGATCAAACAGACATGTAGATCAGGCTACCTGAATGTTTAATGGGCTGTTGGACCTTGGTCCCCTTGTTTCTGATAACAAAAAGAAAAGTGAAATAATATCCATTTCAGGAAAAGTACTTTAAATCCTTTCCTGAAACGTCATATGCAAATGTGAACTCTTCCTATTTTAAAATTAAAAAATCCCAGTCTTGGCATTCATTATGACAAATTTCAGAGCAGCAGTAGGATAGAGGGCAGGGTGATGGCCTAGCAAACAGCTGTAGAACAGTAATTACACTGAGGAATCGAGTCTATAATTTTTCAGGGATCGAGGGGGGTCAATACTCATATGTAAATGGACATTTGGTCTGTGAATCTGGTAAAACATCAATCAAAACCATTTTACAATGCAAACATATAAGAAGAAGATGTTAGCTTCTGCAGAACTGGTGGCAGAAGAGAAGTATAACCTTATTTACTAATAAACAGAGTAGATCTGACATAGTGATCATTAAGCCAGTAAATATTGAGACAAATAATGTATTTTTAGTTACTTTTCAGAGTTCTGTTTCCCTGCTAGCTTTTCATGTCAGTGGCTGAGACACATAATCAGTAATATGAACTTGCATGCGATTCCTAGCAGAATTGGAAACAAGCAGCACTAGGTCCAATGCTCGGGTTTAACAAATATTTAAGATAAAGCAAGCGGGATCTGCACATAAGTTGGCACTGCACCTAACTTTACGCATCAGTACAAAATAGATTATCTTCAAAAAACATAGAAAGAACCATTTTTCCTGGAGCACAACGATTTCTATTTAGGTTTATAACCCTCCATCAAAACAGCTGTGTTGATTAAAATCTGTCATCTTGTACTCTCTTAAAACACGTGACAATACACTATTTATAAGGACATTATTTGTCAGGGAGAGAGCGTTTTCAGTGGCTATACTGGATAGTTTAAAGAGACCTCACATGCTGATATACAGTCAGAGGCAAAAACATAGCCCTTTGAAAAAAGAGATGTACTCATTTTATTTGAATACTGGCAATGAAACAAATAACTTTTGAGTTATCTTAGCAGTTCCCTCATCCTGAAATTATACTCTTTCATGTATTTTACACTATCCCATCAGTTGCTGTAAATAGTATCATCTGCTTAACTACTGTGTCAGTCAGAGAGCCTTGAATGGGCCATAAACACTATGTTTTTCTCTGGGAACTTTTATGACACAGGAGAGTAGTATGAGGGCACTCATAATTTCATTCAAGGGAGTTGGTTACAATGTTTTCTTAGGTGGCTTGAGCTGATTCATAGAAGGTAGAATACATCTAAGAACAGGGCTTATATATTTGATTCAATAAATACAGAAAAGCTGCATTTTAGAAAAACTTGTCTTGCAAGGTTTAGGAAATGAAAATAAAAGCTTTAATCAAAACGTACTGGTTACATATGGCATCCTCTCAATCTCATGTGGCATAGATGTGAGGAACTCTGTTGTAGGGATTTGAAGGAAATGTGGCTGGGTATTAAATTACACTTGTATTACTCTGTTCATTACACCATCGTGTGTTTCAACTGACTACCACAACTGAGGGTCTTTCAAGGAACAAAAAGGTATTTGGGTGCAACATTGCACATGCAGTAAAAAAATAATAGCTGCAGAACCAAAGATAGTGCTTTATGCACTGTGTTGATTAGGATTGGCATGCAAGCACTAATTTGGAGAGTAATGGATGCACATTATCCCAGATACTGTCACCCTGGAATCTGATTATCGTAAGCAGAAGCTGTCTGGGAGATGAAACGATTATAATGTCTGCTAATTAATATCATTCTAAGTGAATAACTGGCCATCTCCAATGCTTTGAAATGTGCATTTTCAATGAACTGCTTGCTTTGTTACATGGGACAGTGAAATGACTATTTCTTTTCCATTCACTTTACGATAAGGCATCCTTGTGTGTAAAAATGCATTTCGTCAGCTTTAAATGACAGCTCTCCTCACACTTCCGAGCACCTTGCTCTTTCAGGCAACAGCTCCAAATTTCTTTGAGTGAGAAGACTTCCCAAGGTTTGCAGCCAGAAACCTTTTGTCACAGGAGGAGGCCGGTGTGTCAACAGATCACAGGTCTTTGCTCATCCCTGCCCCTGCTGGGCTGACATTTGGACCCTTGTGAATAGACACGAGATGACACAAATTAGCGGTTCCTATGTTCCCCTACACTTACGGCAGGGCTGCAGCGGGAACAGCTGCGGTTTGAGGAGAGGGTGCTGCAACCAGCTACTTGACGGCTGTCTCCTTTTCCCAGCCAAAAGGATCTTGGCAGAGGAGAGACTCTCCTATGCATACAGGGTAGCTGGTGGTAGGGAACTTGAAACAGCTGAAATAAATACAATGCTGATCACAGCGGCCAGTAGAAATGGGCTTGTTATCTTTACCTGGATGTGATAAGAGCTCCATGACAGATGCTAGGAAATGCTTTCATTTCCTTTCAGATGTGGTTTCCTTGTGCTTGAGACCACCTTTTGATTAAAATACTTCGTTTTACGAGGAATTTCTATCATATTACGGATCATGTTGAATACATAGAAAATGCAACATGTTCCATGGCTTTGGAAAGAAGGGCTGTTTTGCTGGAAGATACTTCAAATAGTGGGTATATAAAACTATTCATAAAAAGTCCATGAAAAGGATGAGAAAAAGAACATAACCAGCTTTAAGTGACCATTTTATCTCCTTCAGCTTTACTTTAAAAACAAAATTAAAATCTTACTCTTTAACTCCCTCCCCCCCTCCCCAGCCCCCTAATTTTGAGTAAATATTTTTCTTGTAGTCCTACCCGCAAGTTTTGCATGGTGCGTAAAATTGTCTTAGGGGAAATAATTTATTACTGAAAAACAGGCAAAGACTAACACAAAACATTATTAAATATTACCAGCGATTTTCCTTTCCCAAGAAAATGACAGTATGACTGTTCGGGCTCAAATAACAAAAGATTGCCAGGTCCAACAAGAAAAAAGTATATATCACAATGTTTCGTTTGCTCTTATCTCGGTCTAGCTTCTTGTCATAGCTGCAGAAGATTCAATGAGCACATCAAACATCTCTTGCATTGCTAAGACTGAGAACCCCCAGATACAGAAGAAAGTTTGAAGAAGCCTAATTTCATTTATCTTAAATATTTTGCTTATTTTTTAAAAAAGAGTTTACCTTTGAAAATGCAACAATTTTCAAAGAGATTGTTGCCAAGTACAAGGAGTTCATTACAAAATCCATGAGGTTCCACCAGTCATGAATGTAGTCCTGTAGTCCACCATCCCACATCTGTTTAATTTCACCCCAGATAAAACCTGTAAATAGAACATAATTCATTAAGCATGAATATTAAATAAAAAAGGCTGTGACTATTCTAGACACTTATCTCACAATGGATTGATTCTCCTTACATTACTTATAAAGGGAAAGTGGATCAGTGCTCTAAATTACACATCGTTTGGTGAAATTTTATCTTCCCATTAATGTTTCTGGAATTAATTTGATAGGCAAAACTAAAAAAAATCATCTGCTTGTACAAGGGCAATTTCTTTGGCTTTCTTCAATCTCTTTTCCCATCGTATCCCAATAGGTATAAAGAGGGTCTTAAAATCAGTCACCACTGTCAACTCTGTCCTTGGTATTTGCTGCAATATAATTCAAACTGGAAAATATATGACTGCGAGAGTCAATCCAACACATTAATTTATTTGAGTTGGAACCCACACAATAAGGAAGAGAATTTCTATTATTATTGTCAATGCTGAACTAAAGTCTCCCTTTTCCATAGGGAAGAGTAGTGTCTGCAGCAGAATATTTTTTGTTGATTCCTTCCTTTGAGACATGAAGCAATAGAAACTGTTTTCAGGTGTGCAGAGCATGCATTGCACTGGACACAAAGTGATACAGAAATATTCAACCCCAGTGGGAAATTTTGCAAGTTGTCTGACATAAACTTGGTTTAACAGCTCCAGAGACAACTGTGTAGAGACTCTTTAATGCTGTAAACATTAAAACCTCTCTGAAGAAGATACTCCACATTATTGTATAATATGGTATAATAAAACAACATGGAACGTTTAGATGCATGTTTCATATTATTATCTACAGACTTTATTTAATAATACTACCAGAAGAGCTTTTAATTTTTCAAAATTAATTATTTTCTTAAAGGAATTTCTTACTTTTTTGTTCATTAAAGGGACAAAATTCACCACAAAAGAGACCAGTCTGACATATAGAAATTGAGATACAGTTAATTCAACATGGCTTTTCTCCACCTGCTTATCACATGTCCCTTTAGAAAATGTTGAACAGATTTCGTGCAGGGGCCTATAGAGTCCTGCATCACTCTAGTCTGGCATTAATTCACCTTGAACTTTAACATTTGTCTCAATGGTCTTCTAGGTGACTGCATGGAAAACTTGTGTCTTCTCTCAAACATGACCCCTAAGGAGTAATTCCTGGTCTATTCTTGTTTGTACCAGACAGGGTTTTAAGTGATTTGGAAGACAGGAGGGGAATAGATGGGAGGAGTACAATTTAATTTTGTAGTATTTTGGCTTGAGTCTTTCTGTTTCCTGATTGTTTTCAAAAGGAAAGGTTCCCTTCCTCACTACCTTCCCCTCAAATCTCAGCCACATGTTCCCATCTTGTTTCTGTGTGTCATCATCAGTAATAGCGAGTCTCAGAAGTATCCAAATCATCTGATTTGTCCAGCAACTTCTATTATCATGGAGTTCATTTTCACCCAAGCCACCATCACTACTTCAGCATTCTGCAGAGCTGGGGGAACACATTCTGAGAAAGGACCATGCTGGGAACATGTAGACAGGAAAGTGGGATATGCCCATTTTAGTGTCTACAACAGCCTAGACAGGCTCATTGCAACTCTTGTCTTTAGGTTATCAGATAAGACTAATACACAAAATGTAGCACTGTTAAGAAGCTGCTAACATTTATTTTCAAGCTGCAATCAATTCCGATGAGTCACAGTGAGAAAACAGCTGAACATTTTTGCATGGCAGGGGTGACTATCCACTCACAGCATCCACTGCTGCTGTTAACTGCCCAAGTGCCATCGCAAAGGGAACACCCCTTCACAGGGCTACTTGGCAGGCTCCTAAATGCCTGCTTATTTCAGTCTGTGAAATGACTTAACCACTTACTCTTCAAAGAGCTGGTCACTCCTGACACACAGTATGAACAGGACAACAGCAGGTCTGGCTCTCCCTTCCCTCCACAGTCCCCTCCAACCTTCAACACGCAGCCGATGTACTTGCCAATATCCCTGCTTGCTCTTCCACTACCTTTTAGGCATGACGTGTTAAGCATCATCAGGTCATAAAAGCAGCTGTTTTGTGGGCTGCAATATACCCCTCACATTTCAGACACTGCTCTGAATCATCCCTGCTCTACCTGCAGAACAGCACATAAAAATCACCACTGTGCTGCAGGAGCCTGAGGAGACCTGGCTCCAGGCTCGGAGGAGACCTGGAGCCAAAGGCTGTGTAATATGGATACAGCCTCAGTGTTAAAGAACAGTTCCTTGCTCTTTTTTATTTAATAATACAGATGTAAACCGAGGATCTTGACACTGGGCTATAGCACAGAAAGCAGTCAGCTGCATTGATGAAGATCCCCAAATAAAAAGGCTTTACAGAAATCAATACACACATTCATAGAATTAAATAAACTCTTGTAATTCATCACAGTTAAGCATTCCCTTTAAAATACGCTTTAAAAACAGAGCAGAAATAGGTTGGGATGATTAATAAGATGAATGCTTAAGTGAGAGGCTGTAGGTTCATTAAAGTCTTCTGCCAAGATATTCCATGATTCACAACCAGCCAAAGACATGAACTGACACAAACACAACACAGCTGTTCTCTGTAAGACCGTTCTTCAGCATCATATGCTTTGATAGCACTGTCTAAAATACAGCAGAATTATGTACAGATTGAAAAAGGAATGCTGACTAATGCTGCTGCATTTGGCTTGTTCTGTGAGTGAAAAGCCAAGACTCTTTTTCCAAGCACTTCTTGGGCTTCAGAAAATGAAATGTAATTGTAAAGTTGACACCGACAGAGAAATACTGACCTATTATTGCATAGCAGAAGAGAGTATATGGCTATTGTAAATTCGATTATTTTGAATTAGAAACACAACTAATCCAAACTACCAGCAATGCTGAAGTCACTTGGCAGCTGAAAGTTCTGAGTATACTTTGACATCGTAATGGTGGTGGTTCTAAATTTTTTCTTGGTTCAAGACAACTTTTATGTTCATCCTGATGCAGGGCTTGTTCTTTTCAAGCAAATGATAATGAAAAACTGGAAATCCTACATTTTTGTTGGCTGTAATGGAGGTGGGATAGTTTAGTCTTTCTTGCCAGCCAAAGCATCTAAATGCAAAATCCATATATAAATACAGTTACTGAGATCTTATGGGACTCCAGAGAACTTGAAACTAGGCTGACTGATGGATGCTATGTTTGTGACAGACACACAATCCATGCATGCACAGTAGAGCTTCCCAGACATGTCTTTTTAAAGGCAAATCTTTGAAGGTACAAGATCCTAAGATTGACTGCCAAAATCCACAACTCCAGGGCAATCTCACCATGAAAGCTGAGATCACAGTCTTTGCAGGTACCAGGTTTCTATGGCTAGGTATCCTGAGGGGTTCTCAATTGGAGCAATGAATGCTGGAAGAACTGGGATCTCTGAAGTTCTGTAAATCCTCCCAAGTGTGCCTGAAGGGTTATCCTAGAAAAGCGTACTCTGAAATCCCGGAGCCTTTCTGCAAAGCTGAAGACTTCTCTAAGGCTTGGTGAGCTTACATGATGGAGCTATTCTGAGCAACAAACCTCAGGGATTTAAAGTCGTGCTGTTTAGGGTTAATTTACAGTCACATAGCCAGAGGTCTTGAAATCTTGTTGTAGATCATATCTTTTTGCAAGAAGGAAGGGTTGGGGGGGGGGAGGCAGATGTCAGTCAGCTCTTATCTTCACAGGGTCTGATACAATATGCCAGTTTTGTTCTCTTACATTCATTGGGAGAATCAGGAAAAGGCTAGGAAAATCTATGTTTGTTTTTTTCTAAAAAGAAAAAGACATCCAAAGATCAGGGCGGCATTATCTCTGTGACCTTGCACACTTCCTTTTTCTATTTAGAAGACTTACGGATAGCTGGACACAACCTGACTTTATTATCTAAGGACACTTTTGGGCAATTCCAAAATACAATCTGACATGATAGAAGAGAAGACACGCAGTGACAAGACTGTCTAATGGGTGCATTGTTACAGGTGGGAAAGAGATCTAGAGTCCAGGCATTGCCTGCTGATTAACGTGCTAAAGCGTCAATGTTACCCCATGGTGACAGAGCTCATGTCAGCACTACATGTTCAGCAGCAAGAAAGATGACATCTCAACAAAGCAGATGGGACATCACACAGGTATTGGGGAAAAAACTGCTAAGAGAAACCATCTGGCAGATACAAGGGGTAGATCTAACAGCAAGAGCCTTTAGACAGTCAGGGCAGGGACAAGTTCATTGCCCAAAGCCTTTTTACCTCCCTCGGAGGAAACAAGTATCTCCAAGGCAATAATCCTGTCATCTGCAGGTGGGTCAATCTTCCCATTGACTGAAAAGAGAGTCATGGAGGATCAGGCTGGATTAAAACAGATGTCTAACTTCCAGGTGCCTGTATTTAGCTGAAATAAGTCCACACAGAGCAGATTTGACTGTTTTAGCTGGATAATCTTTGCTATATTCTGGTTGTCTCTTTGCTGTGTCCTTCCTATCTCTTCACACCAAGTAGATTTCATACTTCCCTCTTATACCCTCACCTATACATTCGCCATCAACCTGCTTTTATCATTTATTGCCACTTACAAGGAAATTATCAACATTATGCAGCTCTTCCACCTCATTAATCAAGGACTTAAATTGAAAAGTTGAAGGTGAGACTTTTAAGCATTTGTTGCATTGTTTATAACTAGATACCGAAGCAGTAAAATAGAAATAACAGCATGGATATTTTGAAACAGGCTGAGATGATAGAAACAAATTTCATTAAATGCCCCGTGGTTTTAATGGGATGAAATAGACATAAATTGAGGACAGGAATCCCACAGACCACATGAGGCCCTGGGAATGACAGAAGCCATGGAGAGGTTTTGTATAGCACTGTGAAGTATTATACATGCAAGCTGATGAATGCAACCATTTGACTGAAGTCCAGTTTGTGTGATGCAAGAAAGGAACTAAAATAGATCAGCTAAAATAAATTTGGAGGAAAAAAATGGAATTTGTGTGCTAGGTATATTTTCTTTTTTGCAGTACACATTTCTGAACATTGATGAAAAAAGTTCTTTCTTCTAAAATAAACCCTACATACTGTGAAAATAAATTTTATCCAAGCCAACAAAACAGATAGAAATTAAAATACTTCTTACTGAAGAACAAAAGGCACTGAAATAAAATAAGAATTTTCTTCTTTCATCTTTCATTAATATTACCTTGTAACACTTCTAAAAAATCCTTAAGAATTAGGTAATGGATATGACATACTACCTTATGATCAATGTGTAGATATTTGTATATGTAGATACATCAACACATACACACTGGTAAGAGTAGCTTTTATGTTATAAATTTATGTATAGACTTAGCTTTTGAATCTGTATTTCCAGTCTTGAAGTCTTTGGATATTAAACACTGAAATGCCTTTTAAAAAATGTGGACCTACTTTTCTGTTCATAAAGTAAGACTCCATTGGCAAACCTTGGAACTTTGAGCAGGGCAGCAGCTCAATACTCTTATGAATGTTCTCTGTCCCTTTGGATAAAGCCTTGGGTTAGACACAGCATCTTTTTGTGTGGGCTGGCAGATAAATTTCAGATCGTAAAAATTTTGGATCTATCCTGATAGATCCATTATCAAGTCACAGCTCCCTAGACCTGTAATTTTACTCCTAAGGAACATGTCTCTCATTCCCATGCAAAAGAAACAAAGAAATAACTCACCCACAAAATCCATTCAAACGTGTATTAAGTTCTAAGACAAAAAATCTTAGACACACCTTGTCTAAATTTCTATCTTGTACTGAATCTTGAGCAACTACAAAAATAATTTTCCAGCAACTGTGGAAATTCACGAAAATATTATGCCATCTCCACAACACTGCCTTTTGTTGTTTATAAATATGGTTAAAGTCTCACTGTAAATAATAACATTAAGATTTGTCAAAGAAAGATATGAAAGGCAGTATCCTAAACTATTTTTGTTTTAAAAAAGATTTGTGGATCCCTAGCTAATTTTGGCCTTACCTTTCCACAAAAGGTTGGTTGCTCTGTGCTATTTTTGTTCCTTAGCATTAAGTGATGGGAAACAAGAGGTTCCTCAGGGTCAATCTCTGCATGCCAAATTCAACAACAACCTTTTAGTACGTTTCTTGGAGAACGTATTTCCACTGGACTGTGAAACCATTTAACTGACAAACTCAACTTTGCTCTGCTATGCAATCTAGAGTTTTTCAGAGATACAAGTGAGACAAGCTGCTAATGATCTCAAGCTCTCCGAAGCAAACGAAAGCCATTCCAGGGAATTCAGTGAGCATTGATAAGGCTTGAAATATCTCTCCTGTTTTACACCTGGGCTGATGAACTGATCTCTGCTGAAGGTATATGAAGGAAACAAGAGGAACAGAGAGGAGAGGCATCCTGGCATAATTCAGGGGCTCTCAATCTCTGGGGCACATTTTGTTAACAGAATACAGCTATTTCAAAGGAACACGCACAAAATCAACAGCATGCCTTCTGCTTTCCCCTGGGGACAGGGAAATGGCTGTCTGGGAGGGGAACAACTGTGCACAGTGTCTGGGTCCTGTGTCAGGTCAGGTCAGGTCAGGCAAAGAGCTGGGAACGACATGGCCAGAGGCATCATTCATGTCCCAGCTCTCTTCCCAGGACAGTTATACTCAAGTAAGCTAAGTCCGGGAATTGCTGGTTTAAATTATCTGTGCACACACCTCAAACTGAGAATACTTAATATCTAACCTCAATTCACTCTGACTTCACTTTCTTATCTCTGTAATTGAACTTAATTCCCTCTCCCACAGAAGCACTGAAGATGAGTTTAGTTATGCCTCTGGAGTGCAGTGAAAAGGTAATGAACAATACAAGGATTATGAAGCATCTGAGCCTTTTGGATGGACTATACTCCATCAGAGCTGAGAGTATTCAGTGCTGATTAGGTACCAGCAGTGCATTTACTCTTGTGTTCAAGGAAAAGTATAATTTCTAAGAAACAGTCATCAGCTGCAAATGAAACTGGTCTAGGCATGGTATTATGAATTATGGTGTTTTTTATATATAAAAATATAAATATATATTTTTTTTTTCACCCACTACAGAATGGCAGGTGCAAATGGTTTGGACAACCAGCATTGAACAGCCCCTCAAATATTTATGGCTTAGTTTCACCACCTAGTCCAATAGCATCAGATTGTTCAGTGGCTTGCATATTTATGCAGTAAGGCATCCATATAAGTGGGATAGCTATTCCCTTTACCGAGTATCTTTAGAAGGGACAGTAGCCAGTATCTTTAGACCACACACTTTCTTTCATAACTTGAACAGCAAGAAATCTGACTTTCACAGTACTCCTATAAATGCCAAAAGCAGATATATGTAATTACCAGCTAAATTGTTTTAAGCAGTCTTTTGGATTTCCTTTGCAAAAGGTTCTGAAATGCAAATGAATTGTAGTTCATCATCATAGTGGAAGATTACAGGAGATTTAACTTACTTAATATCTATCTTAACATTATTGGTCCTTCTTCTTCTTTTTTTTTTTTCCTCTGTAAAACAGGGTTTTGGTAACGAACAGGAATATAAGCCAATAAAAAATGATTAATGTCCTGAAGTGTATGCAAAAATAAATTGTAACCCTGGACTCACTGTTATGTTCAATATGAGTTGGCTAGTGGGGTTAATAAAGTTCAAATTAATCAAAGATGCTCATCCAAACCATTTCAGGTTCGTGCACCTAAGCCTTCCACACCAATGGACTCTAGATGGTGATGGTGTAGTTGTCGTGATGTAGAGAAACATGAAAGATACTGTATTTTTTGAATGTATCATGTTTAAACAGAAGTGTCTAGTGACGTTTTAGATGCCCTGTGTATCCAAGCTGGCCACCCCATGCATTGCCAAAAAAAGGTACAGGTTTCCTGTAGGGTATTTATCATGGGTACAACCTCTCTGTGAGTATATCACACTTCAAAAATGGGACCAAGTGCCTCTTCATGGGCACCTGAGTTGCTTTCTTTATGTTTACTTTGATTTAGTCTCTTTGATTAAATCCTAATTTATAACAACCAAACTTGCTAAATGCCCGAGTTTGGAGTAAGGGGCTATGGACAGGTACCTAAATATGGCCACAGAGTACAGAAATTCTGCAAATTTCAGCTTTTGAACTCTGCTGTACAATAATGTTGTAGACAGAAATTTAGCCAGCCAAAAGTATTGGTCCATTCTCTCAGGTACTTTTGCATAGGCATGTATAAATCTCTTTAAAGAAAAAGTATATCCTCATTTACTGCTTGTAAATCTCTATTAAGCTCAACAGGTTTACATGAGGAGTGAAGTATGCATAATTTTAGTCATTATCCTTTAATCTCCATGGTTTCATTGAAACTGGCATGTATTTATCAAAATTGATTTAATACAGAAAATAGTTTCTTGCTTTCACAAAAATATTGTGGACAGGGTAAAGAGCAAAGTTTATATCCTATTACCACAGACAGCCTTAATTTATAAAGCAACATGTATCCAATGTGTACAGTACTGCAATCTAATATTCATTAAAGTGTTATCTCCAAACATCTGCACGTTCCTTATCTTTGCCAGCACTTACTACATTCCCTCAGTGTTGCTAGAATAATATAATGAAGATATTCTTATCAGTTAGTTAATAGTAAGAAATACTGTTTTCAGGCGTGCACAAGGCTTAGATCCACAAAGGGATATGAGACCTGCAGGCAGAATAAATGAATGTATAGCTTGTCTATGAAACACAGAAAGGCCTTTATAGTATTGCTCAAAGGCTCTGACAGTCCTGCACAGACCAGCTTGGCATTGTATGTGCAGCTCTTGGCAAGGCCAGAAGTGGATATTTAGGGATGTAGGAAACTGCTTATCCCCTTCTCTCCTATTAACAGGCATGTAAGGATTTGAACACAATACTGAGGATCTAAACTTTGTATTTGGGAGTCCAGTGCCATGAAGGGGTTTAGTCACTGAAATATTCCATGATTCAATGTCTAAATTAAGTACACAGTACTGAAAGTAAAATTCACCATGCAAGAGACCTAAATTCCCCATAAATTGCATTTTATGCTCACTTTGAATTTCAAGCGCCTAACTGAGGTCCACAGCCTACGAATACCGAGTGCTAAGACAGACTGGACAAGAGGAACAGCAGGAACTGGAAGGAGGAATGAGTCGCAAACACTGCGTCTCACCAGCACTTAGAAGCCTATCTCAGGGCTTCAGTTAGATGTCTACATGAGACTAAGTTTCAGCATCCAAAACACCTTCCTTTCCTGAAATGCTTAAACTATATCCCCCAACAGTAGTGTGAATGTTTAGCACTGCAGCTTTATGGCTAAAATTCTTGCACAGGGACCAGGAAACCTGCCTTTTCTCAGCCTGAGGGAAGACTGAACCTCTATTCCACAAGAGTACTAGGGCAGGAACAACGGTGTGTGGGTGAAACATTCACCACTTCTGCTAAAAATGGGAGAAAAGGAAACTTAAGGACAGAGGATTAAAGATGACAAAAAAACCCAACAGGTGTCTTTAGCCTTCTTACTAAAGGCCCGTACTAGGAAGCAAAGGCATCAAAGCTAGGCTTTGCACACCCAATGCAGACCTCTTCTGGTTTCTTTGTCCTCAAGCTATGTGATTGTAACATTAAAATGTGAAATATTTGAATGCTAGAGGAGCAAGCAAAATGGTACTCAATTGAAAACAGGACTGAAGTCCAAAGAGTATCTCAGAATCCTGCCAAAACCTGCTTCCATCAGCAAAGTATGGCGATTGCAAGAAAACATCTGATTGCATTGAATACTTGTCCATATATGATTATTTTATAGTATTTTGTAAAAGCAGGTTCCTTGTTTGCAGTTCTAAGGCATTGCCTGTGAGAGGGAAGTTTTCCCTAGCTAATAAAAGTGTATGTAAAATGAACATTCAGACAGTCATTGTTAAGGAAGAGAACTCCCTTTATTTTCTGTACTCTATTTAAACACTGTGAAAGGCCAGTAAGGATAAGACAGACCACTGTTCCATTTAGCCTAAACTGTGGCTGATCCTGAATGCTTAGGGAAAGGATTTGAAGACAGGATAAAGTAAAAGGTTCCAGGTTTGCTAAGTTCAGGTGTACCCTTGTCCAGAGATCACACCTCTGCTACTGTGGCTAGGAGCCACTGATTAAGGCTAATTGTGACACTATGGATGGGATTCAGGAACCAAAACACAGTTTGTAGCTCCATTTTAGATGGAGACACATTTACAAAGGCTTTTCAAATTTAGGATAGATTTTTACTAGAATACCAAAATATACATACGGATACCCATATTTAACTGGAGGTTGTGCACCATTGAAAGTGTTTTCCCAAAGAAAAAGGCTCCTAACTTTTTTTTATCACAATCAAAACAAGACATTTTTCTTTGGCCTCAGTTTTGGAAATGGTAAGACCATTCTAGATTAACTCTTTAACACAAGAAGACACATATCAGCCAACACCACCAACCACCAAAGAATAAGATAAAATAGTCTACACAGAAAATGTTCTTCTTAAATATTTAAAACCTGGTAAACCTACAAGTGACTGAGTAAAAGGTCCTATTACAGCAAGATTCAGGCAGTCCTGACAAGAAGTGGCCCTCCTGATGTTTAAATAAATAATCTCATTAGCTGGTCCAGTGTTGGGATCCCCAACAAAAGAGAGAGATTAACTGACTGAAGTGAACCTACTGGAAGGTCACCAAGCTGACTGGGGGCTGGACCACATGATGTACAAGAAGAGGCTGAGACTGAGGGAGCTGAGTTTGTTCAGCCTAGAGAAGAGAACACTAATGGGGGTGATATTACTGCAGTCATCCACTAACGAAATTGCTGCTTATGAATAATTGGAGCCAGACTTGTCCTAGAGGTGCCCATTGGAAGGACACCAGAAGAGGTGATGACTGTATGTTGTGGCATGGGATATTCCAACTGATATGAGGAAAAAAGTTCACCAGAGGCTAGACACAGGCATGGGTTGCTGAGACAGGCAGTGGAATATCTGTCCCTGGAGAAATCCAAGCTTTGACTGGATAAGAACCTGAGCAATCTGGCCTATCTTTGCAGTTAGCCTGTGGCTAGCAGTAGTTTGGACTAAATGGCCTTGAGTGCTCATTATGTGCGTTATCCTTCTTTCTGACTGAAGTTGTGTTCCAGCTTTGTCTGGGATTATTTTCCTCTTCTGCACTTTATTTGTCACTACTGGTTATGTACCGTTTCATCTTGCTGGCCACATTATCCTTTATATCTGCTCCCTGGAACATGTGATTTTGTACTAACTGTTTTATTTTTTACACAACACTTTCTTGACCAAATTTAGGAGATGATGCACAGTATACTTGCCACCTCTATGGTCTCTTCATTTGAAGTGTCTTGCTGTGCCATTGGTTTGGATGTACATTGCGCTAAGTACTGACAAGACTGTACACTCCCATACATCCCACCAGCAGTTTGCTGACCACAAATGTCTACAGTTTGCAGTTCCCAAACATCCACATTCTCTATAGATTCACGTACTCCAATAGCATAAACCACTCTGACAGAAAGGATGGAGAATGCATTGTTAAATCCAGTAAGGCTGCATTCCTGCTCCAGGCAGTATTCTGAACAACGCAATTATGATGAACATTTAAAGATGCCCATAAAAGAGCAAAAAACTCATCAAAACAAATTTGCCTAAAAAATGTTCTTTTTGCTGCAGCCACCCAGAACAACTGGCAGGGAGCTTTTTAACTGTATCTACTAAGCACCAAGTTTGTCTGGCTGTTGGCTTTCTCCTCTGAATTTTGTAGCATTCCCTAGTGAGCCAAATGCCCACTGTGAGGACATTTGGCATGGTCACTGCTAGGTTTGAGGCTAGGGTGTAGGGAAGAACAGGTATGACAAGTCTATAGGGATCAATATGATCCTTACAGGAGCTGCAGTCAAGGCACACAGAGGGTGAGGCTGGGTCTTATTTGATTTCCCCTTTGAATCACTGTTATCATGTTCAGAGGCCACTCAGCGATAGGACGGGGAATTTGATGATGGAAAGTATTGTTCTTCCTCACTTTTTTTCACAAGATTGGGTTTTTGTTTTTCCTGTCCTTTTTTCAGTGATGATGGATTCTCAAGTATAGAAAACAGGCCTATGTTTCTGTAGTGTGAAGCATCTGGCATGCTTGGGAGATCTGAATCAACAGCTAATAAGAAGAACAAAATTAATTTTCCTTACCAGCAAAAGCTTGTTTCTTATTTGTTTAAATGCAAGGACAGGAGATTCTGACTCCTCTTACCACGAGGTTTTTCCACAACTGCTTCTTAAAGCTAGAACATTAGCCTTGTTATACTGACTTATTGTTCCACAGATAATCACCACATACTGTAACAGCACTTGTGTAATCATCTAATCATGTAAAAGACAAAATTAATGTAGAAGTTTCCTTAAGAGGCTTTTAAAATGTAAAATTGATAGTCTCCATGGAAATGTAGTCCAATACAGGTTTTTCCTCTGAGCCTCCCACTCTAGTGACACCTTTAATATGTCCTAATTATGCACATTCAGCCTTCTATTACATTGTAGTAGGCAAATGCTAATTACTGTTTGATCGTTGGAGAGCTTAGATTGTTATGGACAATGTTGAAACTTGTTAAGTTCTATGAAATATATGTATGCTGATATTCATGTCAATGAGAAGCTTAGAAAGTAGAGATCCTCTTACTCTCTTAATTTTAAGGGAGGTAGCTATTAAAATGTAAACTACACGCAGACCTATTTGAATTAAGCAAAAGACAAACAAAGAATTCTGTTGTTTAAAATATTAACAGTTCTGACATGCTGTAGCTGCAAGGACAGCCTTTGCTTTGGGAGAAGGGTTTACTTGGTCACGCTTCCAATTTCAGAGAAAAACTATAACCCTAGAGCCACATTAGTTTTGTGTCAGACGTCAACACTTTTTGTTTACATCCAAAAAATGCAAAGATATACCTATGTACCTTAGATTTAGGCTCCCTTGTGTAACTCAAGAGTGCTGCATTTACCCTTTTTAAGGATACTGCATAACTGTATAGTTTGAAGAGATGAGCTGACAGACTAAACTGTGGCCTGGAACTAACCTTAGCTTATTAATAAGGACTTAATAAAACTATTTGTTTTATTAAAAGATGCCTAGACCACAGTTTGTATGTATGTGAATATGAAAACAGCAGGTTTTGGCTGAGATTCATTCCTTTAAAACAAACAAACAAACAAACAAAGCTGTAGACATGTTGATCATGTGCTGTGAGCCAAAGTGTCCTGTGGAGATGTGTGTCTGTCTCTTTCAATGACAGGGGGAGTTCAGGGACCTAATTAATTGCCTGCGATTACGGTGGGTTAGTCTGGGGCCTTATTGTTTGGGTGGGCTATGGCACTGCAACAACCAAAGTCTGAAACCTGAACCCAGCAGATGTGAAACTGGAACTACAGGAAACCACTAGTTAGAAACCCCTAGAGATCAGTGTGTAAAATACATCAGTTTAGATGCAAGAGATTCTGGAAGGCACAGTTTCTCTGAACATTACAGTCTAGATTAACCACAAGCTATTTGACCACATGGCATCTGACTATTGATCTTTAGCCATGCTCATGAATATCTGTTTGTGCAAGCAGTTCCCTTGCCTTGACCCGTACTGCTTGCAGAGGAAGGGCTTATTCAGCACAGGCAGTACTGGCATAATCTGGCCATATGAGTCTATACTGCAAGTATTAATGCTGCTTTTAGAAATGATAGTCATCTTGATAGTCATAATTCTCAGGGTTAATGGCTTCTTCAAACAAGTGCTTTGGGATTAAACCCTTTCCTAAGTAAACAACAGTGTCAGAGGTTGAGGGCAACGGAGGTTCTTCCTCTTCCCACTGCATGTTTTCTAGAGAGGAGTTGGTCACCAAAATTTTAGAACTGCCTTTAGCTGAAACTACCCCTTGCCCTTCTCAAATTGTGCCTTTTCTCTGGGCTCTAATTTCTTTCTTTAAAATGATAGGTTAATGGTAAAACCCACTTTGGCATGTCAAGGTCTATATGTCAGCTATGCATTTGTGTTTATTATCCTTCAGCCTCAAGATACTGTGAAAGCTGGATAGATACTGACCACCTGCTATTTTGGAAGGCCGGACAGAAAAGCTACTAATATCTCCTCTGGGCATGGGACAGCACAGATGAGGCCCTTGCCCCTCCTCAGCATTGTAGCATTTATTCCTAAGGAAGTAATGTATCAACCTAATTATTTTTATATTGGTTTCTTATTTCTTGATGGTACAAAACTGGGAAAATTTACTGGAGGAAATTTTTTTTTTAATATTTAAATGTGAAACTTACACACTGAAGTTAGTCTGACTTGTCTGTAGAAAATGTCATTCTATTCTAAGCAGCCTGCCAGATTGATTAATTGCTTTGCAATAATACTAGATATTGGCTTTTTTAATGTTAGTAGCAACATTTACCCAGCAAAGGACAACACACCTTACAGTGAAGGCTGGTGATGAGGACTGTTTTATGCTGTGCTATCATGGGGGAAATCTCAAAAAGCAGCTCATCTATGGAGGGCAGTTCCTTCTGAGAGGTTCCCAACAAGTAAGTGTACGCAGAGTTTTCAGTCATGCATGCTTGTTTTCTTAAGTGAAAGACAGATGTAGCCCTGCCTCCTGCTTCCCACAGTGCTCTACCAAGGAACATAAAGAGGAAAAGCCACTGACTTGTTCTTCTCTGGAATATCAGGCACTGCCAATTAGTGTATTATAAATTAAACACTGCACTGTAAATTATGTATGATCAATGATGCCAAAAACCTTGTCAATTTGGTTGCTCTAAAAAAAGCCAGGTGTCTGGGAAAAGTTGCAAAAGTGAAGAGAAACGGCATCTCTTAATGGGAAGCTCTGGGAGAGCTAACAGTATCAAAACCCCACCAAAATATTTCACAAAAGTTTGTGCATGAACTTGTCTATGTGATGACAGTTCAAATGAAGATATCAAACTTAAATTCTTGCAGTTAAGGCTACTAAGTCCCTCCTTCTACAATTTCATTTCAGTCAAGATAAAGTGTATTTGGACTGACCTGGTCCAACTTGTGCTCGTTCCTAAAATAAGAAACAGGTAAGAGATCACAGCACACCAAGAGAGATACCATCTAGCAGAGCAGACACGCAAAGGCAGGGAGGACCTAGGACAGTCCAATTCAATAGGATTGAGTAATCACACAGGAAGACATTTAAGGCCAACATGGCCCACACCAAGTTGGATTTCAATAATCCCAGACCAAAATTTTTATTTTAAACTATCAAGACAGAGTAGTGATTTTTTTCCTCATTTTAAAAATGCTAGGGGATTTTCTTATTCCTTCTGATGTAAAATATTTTGCTTGAAGTTGAGTGACAAGTTCTCATCAATGGTTTTGCACAGCAAAAATACTCTGCATGTATATTTTAATGAAAATACTCACTTGAAAAAGCTGGTCAGCACTATTTGCAATAGGTCAGTCTGTTATATTAGAGAGAAGCATACTTTAGGTAACTAAGGTTCATGATAACACTCCAGAAATGACACTGTGCCTCATTCTAATACATGAAAAATAATCACCGTGGCAAAGGGACCCTTTTTTAAAAGTAGACGAACAAAGAAAAAAAAAGGACACTTAGAAGAATCAGAATAATGTCTGGCCTGAGGAAAATAAATATTAAAAAGAATATCAATATGTATGTTTCAGTGCACTGCTTAATCACAGGAAGGAACCCTCGATATCTTTTGTTTTCCCTCACTGTACTATATCAGGTGGTGACACATTGGATTTTTAAACTCTTCCCAAGTTGTCTACTACTCTTGCTAGGTATTGGAGGAGATGGACCATTTGCTTGTGTTGGTAGGCCAATAATTCATGGCAGAACTCTCTACTGTATTTCCTGCCTCAGGAATGCTTGGCAAAACCACAGGGGTCTAAACACTTTTCACTGTATTTTCTTTAGTAGTACATTTACCCAGGACCCACGGTAATATCATCCACTCGACGATGGTTGGTGGTGGTCCCTGCATGCTCAAGTCTGACCTGTCAATGTGCTGAGAGGCAAGCAACAGCAGGAACAGAAAAGTCAAGTAGGATGCAGTATGGCAGATAAATTTGATAAATGGCTTTCTGATGAACAGCCCTAATGGGCTTTTGGGAGCTATCAGGTAGCACACAGAGAAGACCGGGAAAAGGAGTCCTATCACAACACATGTCAGCATCTTCACAGCCCAGTGTCGCCTCCTCCATCCGGGGAACTCGTCGTACCAGCGGGATGCGAGCAGCTGCTGGCAGTTGGGCTGAGCAACAAACTACAGAGAGAAGAAGAAAGGAAGACGATTAGTTCCTTGTTACCTCTGTAAAGTTATTTCCATGCCATGTATGTTATGATGAATAACTTTTGGATAGAGATTAAAAAAAACAAAAAAAAATCCACAGCCTGGGCAAGCTGACTCATACTGATAATACCAATAAGACAGGGCTGGGTCAGCCTGCCCTTCCTTCAATGCAAGGAGTATAGTACAAAGCCATCAAAATTCACTTTTCACAATAAAGCTTGACTTCCCTGTCGGTTGAGTACACAAGGAGCCAACAGACTGTGAAACACATGTGCCTCAAAAGCTGATTTCAAACTGAAAAACAAGTTCACAAATACCTCCATTAGTCAACCAGCAACATTTGTGGAGAATTCACAGAACACAGGTGGAAGTCACTATGAAAATGAAAAGCATGACTGAGCTCTGTAAACAGTGAAACTGAATTCCACAGCCATGAATGAATGATACTCAGTATGTTCCCTGCTAATTCTCTAAAAATCAGGCTTACATGCTTTTATATTGACAAAACTCTTACAGAAACACTACATAATGCTTGCACAATGAGAACTAGGCACTAGCATTCCCTGGTGTTTCACTAATCCTTGTCAGGCTATAGTCCTATCCTGTACAATATTTTATGGTCTGTCTGTTCTTCATGATGGGATTTCAGTTTTTAAAGTATGTTCCTTAAAACTAAATTTCACCCAAAATCCCCAAACCCAGTAAATATTTAATATTTTTCAAATAGCTTTTCAAAGAAACTTTAAGTCTACTCCAGTGTTCTATGTCATATTTCTATTTGATCACTAGTTCCTATTTTCCCTAATGCTTTCTTTTATAAAGGGGACATAGAGTAGCAGCATGCTAGACCTGACATAAGAAATATAGAATAGAAGCAACATATGGATCAGAGAGAGCCAGAGTTGTTGCATTTTTTTTAAAAAAAAAAAAAAAAGGAAGAGAAGCAGCATTTTCCTTATGTTACTGTGGTGGGTGGACCTTGGCTAGATGCCAGGTGCCCACCAGGCTGCTCTATCACTCCCCTCCTCAGCTGGATGGGAGAGAAAATATAACGAAAGGCTCGTGGGTCGAGATATGGGCAGGGAAATCACTCACCGATTACCATCATGGGCAAAACAGACTCGACTTGGAAAAAGTAATTTAATTTATTGCCAATCAAATCAGAGTACGGTAATGAGAAGTAAACCCAAATCTTAAAACACCTTCCCCTCACTCCTCCCTCCTTCCCGGCTCAACTCCACTCCTGATTTTCTCTCCCTCCTCCCCCACAGTGGCACAGGGGGACTGGGAATGGGGGTTATGGTCAGTTCATCACACCTTGTCTCTGCTGCTCCTTCCTCCTCAGGGGCAGGACTCCTCACTCTTCCCCTGCTCCACCATGGGGTCCCTCCCATGGGAGACAGTCCTCCACAAACTTCTCTAATGTGGGTCCTTCCCATGGGCTACAGTTTTCACGAACTGCTCCAGTGTGGGTCCCTCCCACGAGCTGCAGTCCTTCAGGCACAGCCTGCTCCAGCGTGGGTCCCCCACAGGGTCCACAGGTCCTGCCAGAAAACCTGCTCCAGCACCGGCTTCCCACGGGGTCACAGCCTCCTTCAGGCATCCCCCTGCTCCGGCGTGGGGTCCTCTTTCCCCAGGCTGCAGGTGGAGATCTGCTCCACCGTGGACCTCCCTGGGCTGCAGGGGGACAGCCTGCCTCACCGTGGTCTTCCTCACGGGCTGCAGGGGAATCTCTGCTCCGGTGCCTGGAGCATCTCCTCACCCTCCTTCTGCACTGACCTGGGGGTCTGCAGGGCTGTTTCTCTCACATATTCTCACTCCTCTCTCCTGGCTGCAGTTGCAGAGGGTTTTTTTCCCGTTCTTAAAACTTTTATCCCAGATGCACTACCCCTGTTGCTGATGGGCTCCGCCTTGGCCAGTGGTGGGTTCATCTTGGAGCCGGCTGGCATTGGCTCTGTCAGACATGGGGAAGCTTCTAGCAGGTTCTCACAGAAGCTGCTCCTGTAGCCCCCCCCCGATACCAAAACCTTGCCATGCAAACCCAATACAGTTACACACACATGCACATATACATATACTGGATTAAACCATTAGTGAAGACTTAATAAAGCTATGTACAAACTACTTTATCTTATTAAATAATAAAATTTTTAATTTATACCAAATAATTCTAATCAAATGCACCTAGTTTGGGATTTTACATTATTTTGATAATACTTACAACTACAGGAGCTAAGTTCTTTTGGGGATGAATAATAGGTAACTTCTCAAATAGTTGAAGAAATCACTGGAATTACTACTGGTAGGAAATGCTATTTAGTTTGGAATGAAACAAGAGGCAGCAAGCATCTTTTTGTATATATATATATGGATCTTGTCAGAAACATTAACCTGAGCCAAATTCAGACCTCGTGTATATTAATGAAATGCCACTGTCCTTAGCAGAGAGGTATTTGCCTACCAGACGCCACCACTAAAGCTGCCTCTGACTGTTGTGAAAGACAAGAAAATTTACTCATACCATAAACATCTTGAAAATAGCCTTAAAGAAAAGTAACAGAGTGTTCTCTTCCATTAGGAAAAATGCATTCACAAGGCTTCAGAGCGTTTCTTTCAAGATAGAAATGTCTGGAATAATACTGCGTGCAGTCAGAGCAGATGGTTTCAAAGTTATGTTTTTGCAAAGTTTTTAACAGGGGACTCCCTACAAAATTTTTCACCTCAATTTGCTTGGGTAGGTACAGATTAGTGCTTTGCTTGACTAGTGAAAAAGTATGACTCATGGACTAATTCCCGAGTGAACTATTTTCCTTCTTTTTGCCCCAGAGTCTGCCATGTCCATGTTTGTTTCCCCTTCTTCCTAATATCTTCCCATTACGTATCCTCTCACCTAAAAGTAATCAGTTCCTAAGTCTTGTCTGTGTCCCCTTTCTCAACCCCTTTGGGCTGCCCTCATTATGTCAGGGACCCAGGTGAAGAACAACTTCGGGTGGCTAGCAAAGGCTGCTGGTAGACGTAAGGGGCCTACTCCTTGCCAAGCATGGCTAAAAAGGAATTAATTTTCCTCGCTGTAATGTGGAGGAAATTAAGTAAAAAGAGGGGTTATTTTCCAATGTCCACCAAGTACTGGGCTGCCCTGGGGCTGGGTAGACCAGAACTGATGCTGAGGTACCTCATGCCATGAGAAGATGCTGGCTGACTGCACCATCCGGAGGGTGCGCCACACCGTTCTAAACTTTAAACAGATTAATATGCAAAACTTTCAATGTTAATACAGAAAGCACTTCTGAGCAGGCTTGAAAAATTGTTTCTTGTCTCCTAATACCCATATTAGATTTTGTCATGTTGTGACTGTATTGCTAAGGTACGATGTGTTAAAGACAAGGATTGCTTTCTGAGTCACAGGAAGTTTTTCAGTAAGTGCAGAAAATTTTGAAATCCCAGACACTGAAGAGACAATTTTTTAAATTGCTATTTTTCAAGAAATTAGCTGTCATATTTTTTCTTCAAATTATGACTGTGACAGGACAGTTTTAGCATTGGTTGGATCCTCTGACTATAGGAGAAAACTAACATAGACTATATATTTGATGTGGCTAGAGTTAGGGGGAGCACCATTAGGAATGTACTTTAAATAACTTACTAGACCCTAAACACATAAGAAGCAACTAATACCGTAGTATGGAGCAAGCATATAAAATACTATGTAGCTTATTAAGAGCCCTATGCATAGGGAAGCATTTCTAGTATTGCAGGCAAAGGTCTATAACAGAAACCACAACACAGTGTCTATAGATGATCTACTGCATTTCGGAGAGGTCTAGATATCCAGTTTCATGCTGTCATTTTTATCTAACAACACTGTTGGCAAGGTTAGTTAAAAATGTCCTGAAGCAACAAAAATATCTGTCTCTTCACTGCAGCTTTTTCTTTATGGATCTGAGCTCCATTGCCCATATAATATACACTATGAACAACTCCAAAGTGTTTTCTTCAGACAACTGGAAAATTACCCTAAATCTCTTGCTGACACTTCTTTTATAGCTATGCTTTTCTGCTTCATTTATCAAGGAATTGTATGACATTATTAAAAACGTCCAAATTAATTTTCACAAATTTGACTATTTGCTCCATTTTTGTGGTTGAGAGATTGTCACCATATGCTGTGAAATAAGTTCAGTAGTGATACCTACATTTATTACATTAGCTGAATAATGAAGGAAGGTCTTGAATGGGGAACAGTTGGGGTACCCTAATGGAAGAAAAGTGTACTCAATGGTGAACGCTACAGTCTTGTTCCTCAGCTGCTCAGAGAAGGAGAGCTTGTTACTGCACACTGCATCTCCCTGCTTGTCCTTGTGGACCTGTTTTCCTCCAGAGGAAATGAGGGGAAGATGTTGTGTACCCACACCATGTCTTCATGTGTAATAAGTGAGTATTTGAGCACATACAGGAATTGGGAGCAGGGAAGTCTTCCTGGGATGCACAGTGTAAATGCTACCTATATAGGCTGTCTCAGAGACATTACTCATAGGTTGCATACAGTTATATTGGTCAAGTAAATTTATCTGTGATTAATATATTTTATTACTGATCCTGAATCCTTATTACACTTGACTTTTTGATTTATCCACTAAAAAGCCCTTCTCTACAGAAAAAAAAAAAAAAAGTCTTCATGGCAAAATTCTCTGGTCAAATGAGATTTATACTCTAACTATTACAAACCCTTCTATTAAAAAGGAACACTGGAAGTAGATGGAAAAAAGACATGCTCCAAGCCATAAGACATTTCCTGTATAAATGTATGGAATCACATCTAGGATGATCACGTAGTAAAGCTAAGTAGAAATCTAAGTCCTCTGCTGAACTGGGAGCTAAAAAAAAATTTTGTTCAAGTATTTTACACAAATATTTTATGTCTAGCAGAAATAGAAATACTCTGTGACATTATTTTGCCAGTTCTACATTGCCTATGCCAAAATATTTTCACTGTAGTATATTTTTTCTTCCTTAATTGGAGATATTACATTCTGAGGTATTCAAAGTATCTTTTGTACTGTCAGTATTATGTTGTATGTTATTTGACTTTGACATTGTCTCCATATAATTAGCAATCAGCAAGTTTACATTTTCACATTACAATGGCTTCCAAAAGCTTCCAGCAGTTTGTAATTACGCAAGGGATTTTGCTATAATGATTATTCCTGGTTGAACATCTTTAGCTCCTTCATAGAGTCTGCCCATCTGAAAATGTTTTGGTATTCATTCTTCTTAGTTGTCATGCTGGGAATTGGCTCTTCCCCGAGACTGGTGAAAATCAAAAATTATTCACTGTGCCAGCAAAACTAATCTGGTATAAATAATAGCAGAGCCTGATTCTAGTGATATCCAAGCATATACGTAGCCCAGGATTTCATTTTCACTGCTGATTAAATCTGATCTTTAGTTTTGCTATAATACATATCCTTCAGTCAATGGAAATGATGAAGAAATAACACTGTAAAGTGATACTATTAACTATATATTGTCTTTATAGAAATAATACTTTTATAAAAATACTTATTTTATAAATAATGTATCACCAAAGTCAAGTCAGTTCTTTACTGTAGCACAATATTACCTTTAAGTATTAATTTCATTGCATTAGGAAATATGCAAAGATATTCTGTAACCCACCTGTAAGAGTGCTCATTTTTACACTTACAAAGCAATCTAACAAAATCTGAGGTCCAAATTAAATTCTTGTTTTGAGATCAGTAGGTCATTTTGTATATGTTACATAGAAAAAGAATGTGATTTGTGACCTAGAAATGGAAGCTGTCAAAGGAAAGTGATTTCCTTTTTGACTTATGTAGAAGTGAGTTGTGCTGTAACACAAAGAACTATCCCTGATACCATTCTCTAACAGATAATTATTAAATATCTTGGGGGGGGGGGGGGGGGGAAAAAGAAAATGGTTATCATAAACTGTCTTAGTAATACTTTTGTAAATTTGCAGTCAGATTCTCTGTTGTGCTATTTTCTACTGCCATTACAGCCAAGCTGGTAGGAAATGTTAGCTCTGAGGTCTGCTGCTTTGTCACACACATTTTCCAATGATTGTGCTCCAGTTCAACAAGAATTAAGCTCAGTTACTTTTTCTTTCTTGAGAACATTTTACTTTTCATATTTCGCATATTTTCCCAGGCTCTTCTAGTTATTTTCACTTCAAATTTAGATGTCAAAATTCTCTATCTACTGGCTGTGAAAAGTATATTTGCTTGGCACTAATGACAGATTCAAGTCCCAACTTCATTAAGTAGACTCCTAAATTTGTTAGATTGTTTCTCCCTCTAGACACATCACTGCATATTCTTTTCTATATCTTCCCCCAAGGATTATATTTGTGGATTTTGGCACTTACTCTGTGAGGACTGGTTCATTAAGACAAATAACATTTAATTGCAATTTAAATGTTTTAATGTTATTGACTAGATCAGCACTACATTCTCCTTTCTAAAAGCCAGGGACCATGTTCTGGACTCCCTTGGGTATAGTCATACTGTCTGTTTTCTGCCTCAGGCCAGAAGCCCTGATCCCTGTGCCAATTACTGTGAATCTTCTCATGTCTATCCTGTCTAAGCCTAGTGCCAAGTGGAGCAGGCTATCATTATAATCGTGATCCTTGCTGGACCCAAACCACTGGGTCAGCTTCTCCTCAGCTCTGTCTGCAGCTGTGTTATTAAGGGAACTAGCCAGCTCACTCGATATCAGAGCACCAGAGCACACCAGCTTCTGTATCATCAGGGCAACCTGCTTCAGATAAGGTCCCTACAGCAAAACAAAGTCACGGCATAGATGCCTTCATCATAAGATCCAGAGTTTACACTGCTCTCACCAACAATAGACTACAACGATAGGTTTTTATTGTAATTATCCTATTGTTTAACTTCAAATATGAGGAGGAAGAAAACAAAAGAAAAGGAAAACATAAAAGTGAAGACTGAAATGCTTTGTTAAAAGGATTAATGAACGTTATTATACAAACAATGACATTGCAGTTTTTAATGTTAACATTTTAAATTTCCTTTTTGCTACATCAACACAAGCAGAAGCTCTTTATTTGATTCATTGCTCCTTCTCAGTGAAAGGAATCAGCACAGAGGAAACTATTAAATATCTATTTAATAAGTCAAGACTTATCTATAATTGCAGTGATTCTGATTAATTGCTCAGAAAAGGCAACAGCAACTGAAACTAGAATGCAGTTATTAGGAACCAGCTATGCACGAATAGCCTTGTTAGACTTCCTAGTGGTAAAGAAAAGTGAATCAGTTGTTGGGCTTTGGGATCAGTGTGTAAAACAGCTCCAAACTTCAGAGCTGGGATGCTGGTATAATACTTCTGCTTCCCATTCTGGGCAAGTGGTAGACTCACCACAATTCAAAACATTCTTTGTAGGAAAAAACAATTAAAGAACTCCTGTAAGTATCTGCAGAGGCAATACAATATGAACTTGCTTCTGTTATATTGGATCCTTGTTTTTACACACCCACCTGATGTGTTTCCATGCATAGCAAACAAAAAATAAGACTGATATTTATATGCAAAGTCCTACACTTGGGACAGAACAACCCTGTGCAAAGGGGCTGGCTCTCATGATGTACAGGGACAGAAGGGAATTGGGTGGGCTCAGCCTCAAAAAGAGATTCATGGTAGAAACTCACTTGCTGTCTTACACAAATGAAAGGGAGGTTATGGATAGAAGCAGGCTTTTCTCAGGAGCACAATGAAAGGATGAGGATGATCATAAGCTGCATCAAGGGAAATTCTAGTTTGATGTAAGGAAAATATTCTTCCTAACAAGAGTAGTTAAGCACTGGCACAGGTTGTCCAGGGAAGATGCAGAATATCCATCCTTGTAAATATTCAGAACTTGGCTGGGAAAATTCCTTATCAACCTGATTTATCTTCAGTATTTTTTATGATCCTACAAGCCTACTGCATTAAGCCAAGCAGTGTTTTCTGGGGTAACAAAACTCTTAGTAAGAGCCATAGTAATTGTGTTTACAGGTTTGCATTTATTTATTTAGGTTTGAATTAATTTTCTAGGAATATAAGGTATTACTAAGATCTGTTTCACCATTGGTTACTCCCTTTGAAAGAGGCAGAGCCTGTCTCTCTCATATCATTGAACAATATTATTGCCAAACAATACCTAGAACCATTTCAGCTGTTCCAAACACTTGTGCCATAATAACCTGTGCATCATGTGTTGGGAAAAAGATATAATACTCAAAATATTTCCTTCAGTCTCTGTCACTTCAATCCTATTATTCCAAAAGCAGTCTTCAGATACCTCGGATACCAAATTTGCTGCCTGCACCAATAGTTTGTACAAAATAAATTAACTGAAAAGAGAACAGAAATAGTGGCTGATCATTCTCCCAGTATTCATTCTAAAATTGAATAAATTGAGACTATAAACACATTTTGTTTATAATCTCAAAAGTCCAAGTTCATTTTAGGAGACCAAAATCAATATATATTCTAAGCAACTTCATTTATTAACACAGGTAGAAATCACATGCACTGTTCATAGCATACAATTCATGTAAAACATGCTATCAACTCAAACTGATTTGGAAAGAAATAGCCACCTGTATAAAGAATAGTCTGTTGTCAGCCCCAGGGGCTGTAAAAAGAAAAACCCCACACCTCTGGACCAGTGAGCAATTACCAGTAGCATGTTTCTTACATCCAGGCTGGTTTTGTGTCCTGTATTGGTAAGGCTTGTAAGCATTAACTGGTCAGCCAGAAGGGGTTAGGATTTAAGTTAGTTACAATCCTACTATATGACAGAATCAATGAGTTTCCTCACACCCAGCTCATTGTACCACTTTGTCTACTTTTGTAGCTGCCACGTTGCCAGAAGGAAAAGTTACAAATTAATAAACCAACCTTTCGAAATTCGTGAAGAAGCTGCAAATATGTTGAAAGCAACTGAAGCACAGAACACAGTAATTGGAGAAAAATTAGCTGGGAAAAGCTCTGAGTGAGGGGAGGGCAGAAAAGTGACTAGAAAAGCTAGATTCTTCCTCTGGGCATTGCTTGCTCATTTGAGAATTTCTGTTGGCATCACTGGAGACCACCCTGTTCCTCATTTGTGCAGTTTATTGCAGAGGCCAAAACAAGGTAGAGAGACATTCTTAGCTCCATATTCCTTTTTAAAATGTCCTTTCAGACTTGAGCAGGGTATTGAGCTATTTGGAAGAAACCTAACTACAAAATTATTTCTTCTTTCTTTTCTCCATTTTCAGGCTCTTTGCCTGTTTCTGTGAAGAGAAAACTTCTTGCAGCAGTGATATTTTGTCACATTATTTGATTTTTTCTGTAAAGACAATGGTAATCACCTTCCATTAGCACCAGGAAAATTTAGGTTTCACTCTGTTAGCTTAGCTTTATGAGGTGCCATCCTGCATCCTGATGTGAAAAATGGATATAAGCATAACTGTTCCTGACTGCAAGCTTATGCTGTTGTAGCCAAGTGATAGGAGAGCCAACAATGGAGTCATGTTGAACTCCAAGGTTTCCCACTTTCTTTAGAAGTGACTGTTTATTATGTGGAGCTTGTGTGGAACTGAAGTTGCCAAAGTCCCCCAAAATCAGTGGGAATCCAGTTTTTGGAAAGCATAACACTCATTTGAAGGCTGACTGAATACAGAATTAGAGGGATGAGGGAAAAATAAAAACACAGAATGATTACAAAGGCATTCAAACTAAATAAAGCAATAAACTGCAGATTTTTCTCTTGAAAATTCTCTGTTAACATGTTGTAGGGAGGTCTGGCTTTGTAGTTTCATTAATACTTAGGAACAGAATGTATATAGTCACTCAATCTGCTTTTCTTTCTCTTCAAATACTTTCATGTTTTTCATCTTTAAGTTCCTCTTGTTTAACTTGGCTGTGTGTTTATCTGAGAATATTAAAGGCTGAGAAATCAGATTAATTACCCAGTTCCTGCATAAAGACTAAGCTGAAATGATAGGTCTTTGGCAATGATGCTCAGTGAGCATTATTCTGAGACCATTTGCAGGAGAAATGCATGTGAGTCTGTAGCAGATGCATGAATTATATCAGTCAAGTGTGGCCTTTGTGAACCTTCCTTCTGCCCTTCAGAGATGATGTTTTTCAATTTTTTCATTATCTGTACAATTCACCTTTCTTCCCAGTTTTGCCTTAAATGAGTTCAGAGGCACTGCTCTTGAATGGCTGGTTGACAGCCACCATGTGCAGCTTCTGCGGTTTAAACAGAGGATATGAATCTTGGAAAGAACTGCAGGGAGTATAATTGCTTGCTCAAAGGCCTTGCTCTCCAAAAGCTCCTTTACACTTAAGAATAGGTTGTGGTTGAAGAAAATGACCTTCTCCTGTGAGCAGACCTGAGAAATACTGTGCTTTCCCATAACGGAAAGATACCTACAACAGCTGTTAATGAAATTCTGTGTACCCGGCATCTGCCAGCCTGGAGAAATAATGACAGTCCTTGGGCAGTTCTTTCCCCTTATGAAGCTCTTCTATTTGTGGCAAAACATTAGAGTTTGGTATCTCAAATGAAAACCTGGAGCTACTCTCACTGTTCTTGTACAGAGAGATGTCTGAACACTGCAGGTTTCTTTCATGGTGAAGAACGAGAGCGATGAAGGAATCAATAAAGAGCCTGTTTTACTTGAGTTCTACATAGGTATCACTTTTAGGGATGTTCAGGCTACACTTACACTGAAGAAGTCAAACAGTGACTGAGCTTGAGCACTGGACCCCAGCCATCCCCACAACCTAGTTGGTCTTGCCTGGTTCCCATTTTGACCTCTCCAGCTGCCTCTGTGCAAGGCAAATCTGCAACTTGCTGTAGCCTGTTTGCATACAAATCCCTCAGTATCCTCGGTCTTAGGGTCAGGCTATGGTCTGCTTTCATTTAGCAGTACAGACAATGTCTCAAAGACCAGTTCCTTGCACAATATTTTACTGATTTACATCATACATTTCTGAGTTAGACTGGTGTTTCTAAAACTCACTGCATGCTCCTAGAAATTGGGTAACTCAGGACATGTTTTTGTTTGCCCAACTTCCATAGCTACTTCTTATGGAGATGGAGTAGAACACATTGGCTTACAGTTCCAGGTAAAGGAAAATATTTTATTTTAAAATGTGGAGGAAAAAGATCATTTGCAAAAAGCTAGAGATGGAAGAGGCATATGTGGAATGATATAAGCAAAGGCTGTGTTTCAGTCCCTAAAGGTTTGAGGCTACACTCTTCCTCAACAAATCACAGACAATTTGTTCACTGACAGAGGAAAACACTCCATAGGCTGTTGTCACTGCCTGCATGACATGCATGCCCTAGCTTCTGCTCCAGCAAGTCAGAAAGGGTACATTTCTAAGAGCGAGCTGCTCTTTAATCCTTGTGAAAGATAGCTCACTGGTACTCTGAAGGAATATTTTCTGCTTCCTTTGCAGTCTTCTGTGGAGTTAAGCAGATGTATCCTCATCATATGCTGAAATCATGATTCCCTAATCTGAAATTTATTCAAGAATCAGACATATGTTATAATTAAGAATAAAGAAACTTATTTTATAGTAAGAGATAAGTGAATACAGAGAAAAAATCCCAAGTAAACCTACAAAAACACTGAAGTTCCTATGTGACGTGCAATTTAAATGTAGATTGCATGTGTACCTTTCCCATCCCCTGCACTTATACAAAATGTACAGGCTTTAACAAAATTGGCCAGCTGAAGGACTTCTGCCTTGGCCCGCAGGCAGGCTGGGTGACGCCTCTTGAGCTACAGTCATGTTCAGTATCTATTTTTCTCCACAATATCCAGCCTGCAGCTGTAAAGGTCTCATGCAAATACCATCAAATACTGTATTCAGGGAAGAAAGAGCTCTTCTTTATCAAACATCCCTCTCACATTTACTCCCGATATACCCTGTTACTGAGGTGATGGTGGTGAGACCCCCGTTCCTCTCCATTACTTACTGCTGCCTACTCTGTGCCGGTCTGCTCCAACCCCCACAGAAGCTGTAGTGCTCCTGACTCCAGCCTCCATCAACACAACAAAATTGTGTTTTCTTCAGCATCCAAACACTTCAGTGAGAGGCAGAGAGGACTGCAGCCAAAACAATCCATGCTTGGTAACTAAACAATAGGGAACTGCAGCAGCAGCAGCACGCGAAGTTTTAACTGCGAGATCCTTTAGTGCTTCATTTCAGAACTTCAAAGATAATCCACCATCAGGGGTTTTTTGCAGGGAATTTTAGAAACCCCAACAAGGGATCTGACACACAAACCCCTTCATTCTCTAACCTTGACAGCTCACAAAGGCAAAAACTCACCTCCTGTTTTGAATAGAAGACTAGATGGCAGATATATCTCAGTACTGCTTTGGGAAAATGTTGTTCTTTTTCTGAAGTACTGAACTTGCTGGACTTGCTACAGAACTCAGCTTTTCCACAGAAATTGAGGGAGGATAGAAGCCAAAGGACCCAAGGCTGAGAGAATAATATTTACATTTGTATTGGCAGAATATTTATATTGGCAGTGTTACGACTATGGTCAATTTACATTAATTGCATTTGTGAAGGAAGGAAAGCAGAAAGGAAGGGAACTTCTTTATCTTAATTTTCTTTTTGAAAATGACAGGATAATAATTTTTACCTAAATGTTTTGAGGTGGTATCATCATATTTGTTGAAAAGTTGGTAGAGGAAGAATAATATACAATTGCTAAATAGTCCATTGTTCAAATTTTTTTGTTGTTGTTTTTACTACTTTTACTTCTAATACTAAGCATTTGTGTTTTGTTCCTGGGGAAAAACATCCGTGAACTGAACACTTTCATATTCTATCTTCTGATGTAATAAATAATTTTATACTGATTCACCTTTTTCCTTCCTTAATCATTTGAAAATTCATATTACTTGGTTATTTCAAACTCGTTGAACTGGATGTAAAGTTAAATATCCCTGGAGCACTGCTGCAATATTAATAACAACAGCAATACTCCTTCTGTGCCCTTAAAAGGTGTTAAGGGTTAAGAAGATAAAAAAATGTTTCTCTCTTTATGCTTTCAGTTGAAATGCCAGGGCATATACCAGCAAACACATCTGAGAAAGACTAACATGGCCAGATTTCTGAATACCATAGAAGAAGAGAGAGGCACGTATCTGTCATCCTGTGTACAGTTGATGACAGCTTCACAGAGACTTCCAAGCACACTGGCTACAATGCATTCGGCTCTTCAGTTCCCATCATCAGATCATAGGATAATTCAGGCTGGGAGGGACCTCAGGAGGTCTTTTGTCCAACCTCCTGCTCAAAGCAGGGTCACCTATGAGATCAGACTGGGTTGCTCGGGGCTTTATCCAGTTAAGTCTTGAAAATCTCCAAGGATGGAGACAGCACAACCTGTCTGGGAAACCTGTTCCATGCCTGACTGTCCTCATGGGGAAAGCTTTTTTCTTCTTTATATCCAGTGCAAACTTTTCTTCTTTCACCATTGTTTATAGTCCTTCCACCATGAACCACTGTGAAACGCCTGGCTCCATATCCTCGATGATGTCCCTGTAGTCACTGGGGGGTGATGCTGGTTCCCCTGAAACCACCTCTGCTCCAGGCTGAACAGGCTCTGCTCCCTCGGCTCCTCCTCGGAGGGCAAGTGCTCCAGCCCCCACCATCTCAGTGGCCCTCCCCTGAACTTGCTCCAATTTACTGATGTCTTTTGTACTGAGGGACACAAAGCTGGATGCAGTATCGAGATGTGATCCAATGAGTGCTGATTAAAGTGGAAAAACCACTTACCTCAATACACTATTGATGCTCCTGTTAGTACAGCCCAGGTTATGGCTAGCCTTCTTTGCTGCTGGCCTTTGTCCAGCTGGAGGTCCTCACACCTCCGGCTCCTTTTCTGCATTGCAGCCAGGCAGTCAGTCCCCAGCCTGTGTCGCTGCAGGGGCTTCTTCCTTCCCAGGTTCAGGACTTCGCGTTTGTCCTTTCTGAATTTCAGTTAGGGTCCTGTCAGCCTGTTCCTCCAGCCTGTCTTGGTCTCTCCAAAGGCAGCCCTGCCTTGAGCATATCAGCTGATCTCTCTCACTTGGTGCTGTCTGCAAACTTTTCGAGAGCAGATCTTCTCCTGGTCACTGATAAATCTGGGCCAGTACAGATCCTGGCAGCACTGCAGAGTTTTTACTTGTCGTCAGATAGAGTATGACGCATTAACCACAACCCTCTAAGCTTGACCATCCCACCATTAGCTATCTCGTTCTCCCATCCAGCCTGTAACATCCTAACATGGATACAACACTATAGTGAGAAATGCTGTCAAAAGCCTTGCCAAAATCAAGGTGAATGAAATATCTTTGGCTACAAATCTAGTCAGTGTTCAAGCAGTGTTTCTGTGGTCAGGTATGTATACTCTAACTGAAAAAGCTGCAACAGAAAAGCAAGCCAACTTCAAACCAGTATAGTCTTCACTATTGACAAGGTCTTGTTTAACCATTCTTTGTATGCTGTAATTTGCAATTATTATACCTGGAAAGTTCCATCATTGAAAACAAAAAGACTATTTTTGCCAAGGTTGAGTACAGAGCAAAGAGCAATTTTTCACAGCCAGGTTAGGAAGACCTAACCTTAATTTACTGTAATGAAAATTATGATCTCTCTTCGTTCCAAGTGTGATTATGCTACTCACCTTTAATGTGATTTGACTAATGTATTTGTATTGAGAATATGGCCACTTGCAGTGAAAGAAAACATTTCTTTTCAGTGCATACAAAAGCTTTGTCTTTTATTTCAAAATTTGGACTGATTTTGAATAAGTTCACTACAGGTTTCCAGCTTTGGAAATAATGATGAAGAAATGGCTCAACACAAGCCCTTCAGGCTGTCATAGCTCTAACAACAGTTAGCCTTGCAATATGTTCTATCTAATCTTGAGAACCTTCATGGAAAATTGAGGATTTTTCCCTCAGACCAAACCTCTGAAATTCAGCTTTGCATGATGCTTACTCCTTCAGGTGAAATCTGAAATCATCACCTAATCTCTGTATGTTGGTGAAAAAAAGTCCCAGCATGGCATGATGGGGGCTCCCAAATGCCTGATTTTTCTAGGACAAAGGTGCCACGTGTGCAAACAGTACAAGTCCTATAAAGCCATCTTCCAAGGACACATTGCCAGCTCTTCTGTAAGGTGGATACATGGATAATGGTGGTCAAAGAGAAGTTACATTTCACTGAAAAATAAAAAGCAGATTCAAGAACATTAGTTCTTGACATTAGTCCAGTGAACTCTGAGGCTTGCATACTTCTCTTCAAATTGTTGGCTCTTAATCTGTGTGTAGCTCAGGTCTGGAAAGATGAAACTGCTTAGGACGAGCTGATCTGAGACTGTTTGACCATATCTATAATCCAAACATGACCTGTCCAGACTGCATGAGTGAGGCCTTGTCCCTAAAGCAAGATAAACTTTTAATATAGAATCATAGAATGGTTTGGGTTGGAAGGGAACTTAAAGATGATCTGTTTAGGCTTTTCCCCTCCAACAAACTGTACAGTGAGTCTAAGCCCACTAAGTCTAAATATGTAACTGTAAATAAATGTCGTGGTTTAACCCCAGCCAGCAACTAAGCACCACGCAGCCGCTCACTCACTGCCCCCCCCGCAGTGGGACAGGTAAGAAAATCAGGAAAAGAAGTAAAACTCGTGGGTTGAGATAAGAACAGTTTAATAGAACAGAAAAGAAGAAACTAATAATGATAATGATAACGCTAATAAAATGACAACAGTAATAATAAAAGGATTGGAATATACAAATGATGCACAGTGCTATTGCTCACCACCCTCCGATCGACGCCCAATTAGGCCCCAAGCAGCGATTCCCCCCGCACCCCCGCACCCCAGTCCCTATACTAGATGGGACGTCCCATGGTATGGAATACCCCTTTGGCCAGTTTGGGTCAGCTGCCCTGGCTGTGTCCTGTGCCAACTCCTTGTGCCCCTCCAGCTTTCTCACTGGCTGAGCATGAGAAGCTGAAAAATCCTTGACTTTAGACTAAACATCACTTGGCAACAACTGAAAACATCAGTGTTATCAACATTCTTCTCATACTGAATCCAAAACATAGCACTGTACCACCTACTAGGAAGACAATTAACTCTGTCCCAGCTGAAACCAGGACAATAAACAATATAGATAGGTCTTTGTGGGAAACTAGGTTTCTCCCTGAACTTACCTGCTAAGGCAGACCCTTAGATCACACAATGCATTAGAAGGGGTTTCTGCAAACAGGTTCATCTAATTCAGCTGTTCTCAGAACAACAGAATATCAAGACTTAAAAAAATTAGCTTTTGCCCACCGTTACCTACCTTCCAGAAACAACATGCTATTCTTCTTAAAGGATTTTACTTTCTTTCTAGCCTGTACAACACATCTAGGTACCCATGTCTCCTCTGCAATAAGCGTAAGTAACATAGGTAGTGACAAAAATGATTTTGCTCTGAGATGGCCTGAGTTGCTGTCTGGAGATGCCTGTCTCTTCCCATCAACTATGAAGGGACCCAAGGCTAGGCTGCTGACATAGGTACCTTAGTTAAATACCTGAGGTTATGTGATATGAGTCAGGGACTCATAGCACAAACACACTACAGGAATGGGTATTTCTAGTTTCTTTCTGCATGCTATTAAGAAGGCACGAAAAAAGAGTCTAAGCCTTCAACTAATTTTATTAATAATGTGTTAAACCTTTTTCCCTTCTGTTACACTTTCAGCTTGTCTTAATGTCAAATGCTGCGTAACTGAGTCATGTCTTTTTGTGAACCATAACAGGGCTGCTAATGAAGCCCTTAAGGTTAGCTATTTAGAACAACCTCTAATTTAAATGGCTACATTACCCTGGCAATTAAATATTATTATCTTTTCTGCACAGCAGGCAGAGTGAAATGTTACCTTTTCCTCTTCATCTACCTAAAAAAATAATGAGCCAGATCCTGCACTTGAGCAACAGAGCATAGGAATGTTGCACTTTGTAGATCTTCAGCAATTTCTACTTGCTGAAGATCTGCATTGTTTTCTTCTCTCCCACAGATGTTAAGGGCCCTCACAATTTTCCAACATTATTCAGGAATGAAACACATTCAAAGTATAAAAGCAATAATTTGATGTAATAAAGAACATGCCAGAGGATGTTCAGTCCTGGATTTCTTTCTTCTCTTATTCATACGCATTCACCTTTGGCTTTCCCCTGTTCTTCAAAACATTCTGTAAAATCCTTCCTTATCAAGTCCTTGATTGTTTGCAAGTGCTCACCAACAGCTGAGCCTATTGTCTCCCTGGGAAAAGAGTTTTCACTTTCTTAAAGTCTTTCCTCAAAATATCTTATTTTTGCAAAATATCTCTAGCCTTTTGCCTCACTAAAACTTTGCATCTTTCACTAGTGGAGTATTTGATATGAGTACAATAATGGAAACACTAAATATCAATTTAGAATGGCAGGACCTGAATTAAAGGACAAGGATTAAAAAAAAAAGTATAAACTTATTTGGAGATTCCACAGAGATTACAGAATTCAAGCCAAGAATGAAACTAAAAACTGAGTGGAAATACTGATGGATGATTCATTGTGTCAGGGGAGGGAGAACAGAAAGGATGCAAAGAAACACAGCAACTTAAGTAGCTGACACTGTCAAGATGCTATTCAATCACATATGCAGAGGACAGGGAAATCCGCCCCTCTAGAATGGGCACATAGTTGTATGGAACTGGTCAAGAATAGTGATAAATCACTGGATAGTAAGGAAAAGAAACAGTCCTTATGCAATCACAGAGCTGTGTGACTTATGTTCTCTAAGAAACACTGCCAGTTGCCGTTGTATATGGTATTGAGGGGCAAGTGACAGTATAAAATGGTGATACCAGAAGGCATTTTCCTTCCTGTGCTATCACTAGTAGATGGCAGCATTCCAGAGAAACTCTGAATATTGCAAAACTGGACACCCAAGTTGAAATAAATTCCATTATAACTTTAGCTATAGAAAATGAGGTCTAAGACAGTTGTCAGGACCTCTCTTCACCAGCCAAAGGTAGTTGCAAAGGGTAAATAATCTCATTTCAGTTTAGATGAACAAAATAATATTCTGGAAGTGTCTATTCCTCTCCATGAATGACTACCACAGACTAGGGATCTAGTCTGTGGTTGAAACACCTAAATTTAGGTATATGTAAGTAGTGTGCCTTACTTAATGAAGTTCCCATCATCAGTGACTATCTAGTTAATACAGTCGATGGATCCTATAACGAAATTTACATTACATCTGGAGATACAATTCAGTTACCTACTTACAGACATCTAGTGCTGCTTCAGATGTCCTGAAGTATTCCGGCCTGTGGTTCCTGGTCTGGCAGGGGCCATAGCCCCTGTAGGTATTGTGCCATACCTACCAGCTCTATTTATTCATCTCAGATAGCTTAGGTTATCTCAAATAACACTAGACAGCTGTGCTTAGGAAACTAAGTTCTCCGCTAGTGCCTGTTCAGCTGAATCGTGCTCTAGGACGCACTGACTGTAAATTAGTGAATGTAACAGGAGCTTACCCACCTAGCTCACCTGTAAACAACAGGCAGACCTTAAGAGGTTTCAACTCCTACACCTCTCCTACCATTTGACATGCCCAAGTGTACCTAAGACACCTGCAGAAGACTGAGATACATGACACAGGAAATACGGGTTATTGCAGGAAGGAAAATTGTTGATCTGTTGAATCCCTGAAATACCATCTAACATGGAGTGTACAGGATGTGATGTGTACAGGAAGAGTCTGCAATCTCAATTCTTTGTCTGGGGCTTGCTAAGCGTTTGCCCAAGCAGAAAAAAAACCCCAACTGAAAGCCGTTACATATCAGATAAGCAGATCAGTTACTGAGTGTGTCTGCAAAGCACAACATGCAGCACATACAACCTGCTAAATGGTCTACTTCCATTACTGTGAGACCAAATTTAACAAAATATAATTGAGAAAGCCCATGTGCTTTCAGTTCTCTCTTCTGTTTATTGTCATTCAGCATGCCTTCGCACTGGTTTTAAGTTGTGTCAGGTTCTGTAAATTTAGCACCATATAAATGTAAGTGATATTACCAGGAAAGTTAAGCAACACAGAAGAAAGACTGGTTATCTTCTATATTCATTAGAGATAATAATGAAATAAAACTGATTTCTTTAGGCAACAAAACTAGCAAGCTTTTCACAATCTTTCAATAACAACTCAGTATGCCTTTTTTTCCCCTCCAATCTTTCCTTCATTCCCTACAACAGCACTTAGCAGATATTGATGTGTTGTTTTCCAGACAACTGAAGCTGTAACTAACAACAGCAATTTCTTCTAGAGTTGTGCCCTCAAAAGGCACAATCTTTACTTCGTTGCCACGTTTTAAAAGAAAGTCAAGAATTTTTTTTAAGGTGAAGAAATGGATGATACTATACTCACAGAAACAAAGTAAAATTCCCTTTCTTGTCCCAAGAAGACATTCTCTTAGGCAGATAAAAACTATAGAAAGTCCTCAAAATTTCATTGAAGCATAAGAAATAGAGCAGTTCTGTGGCAGTCTAAGCAGGAGCGTTATCAAGTAACACAAAAGCAGAAGCTGAGTCAATGAGTACCGTAGGCTGCTCTAGCCTCACCCTCTTTCTGCTGAGGTAGGTTGGATTAGTTTCATTCATTAAGCAGAAATGAACCATTAGATTATTTATTTTGCTAGCGTCATGAGTGCATTATTCAAAAAACAAGTAAAATACAAGCCTTAAGAAATGAAAAGGAAAAAAAAAAAGTGATTCCTGCTGTATTTACTTCACCCTTTATCATCAGGAGCTGCAATCAGCCTTACAATGTAATTATTGCTCGCAAGGTGCTACAATAGCACAAACAGGCCCTATCTGTAACTAAGGCCTGACTATGCTGAGCGCAGCACAAAACCTATAAACAACAGGCAAAACTTATCCTGAAGATCCTATAATCCCAATGCATAATAGAGGGTGATAAATGGTTGAAGGCACATCACTGCACGCAGATCAAAGCACTAGGTTCTTGTGGAAAGACAAGAGACCAAAGATCCACCCACTTGGACTGAAATGGAAACTGATGTTGAAGCTGTACAGACTTCGGGCTAGCTGTGTCCCGAAGTCCACCTTGCAATCTGACCTGAAGCACACTTGTCAACTTCATCAGAAAGGGCTGAGACAATCCCAAGGCAGGGTAAATTGGGGCGCTCTCCATGGTTATGGCACCCTCAAGAAGCACCCCTTCAGACAGAGGAAGGAGTTCATGTCCCCCTTTGGGAATCCTTTTGGGTCTCAGCTATGAGTAAGGCACCAGGAAACTCAACACACGGATTGCAGTGACTGGATGAATAGCCAAGAGGCACCGATAGCAACCCAAGTGATTATTCCATAAATCTTTAAGTGATTAGGGAGTTTACATACTTACAAAGTTAGACAGAAGCTGCAGATACCTGTGCTTTATTTGTGAAGCTAACATGCAATCAACTTTCCAAAATCACTGAGCAAGCTGGTGGCAAAGGAAGGACTAAAATCCACTATTCTGTCTACTTAACCATACTGTTTCTTGTGTAACTGAGTCTGGGAAACAAGAGAAGTTTCCTTTCACAACCTGTGTGTATTTACAAGGGGTTTTAGTCCTAGAAGTCCTGTTTGATCTGCTCTGTCTCCCAAGGTAGAGTCATTATATTAGGGAAAACAAGATTCAACAGAAATGCATGAGGCTGCATGGGTCTGGGACACCATTCTACTGGTGCTCAGCCTAGGGAATGACTGTATCTAAGCCTCAAGCTCCTTCTACCTCCTGCTGTCTGTAGCTTTCCTCTTTGGGAGGCAAAAGCAGTGGCAGTGGATGGGGCCCAGGAATATTTGCAGTAGTATTGGCCCTGTGGATAGGACAACAGAGAATGGGCAGTGGGCAATGGTGTCTGCAATTCAGTAAGAAAAGAGTGTTAGAAAAAAGAGGAGACAAAGGGTAACAAAGAAATAAATATGGATCTTGAGGTTCCTGGAGTGTGCCAATAAAAAGGAGAAAGGATGTTTAAATGTATCACAAGGAAATCTACTGAGATGGTATCAAAAGAATATAGAGTCTCCCGGTGTATTTTATGTGTCTAAGTAACCACCAAGGGAGTTCCTAATTTTCTCAGCTGTTTTATTCAATCCAAACTATTGATTGAAAGCTATTCTACTATTTGGACTAACCATGAAATAATAGATTGTGAAAGCTCAAAGTTCAAATGAGCATTATCAGAGTGCTGCAAATTCCCCTCACTTGTGATACCTCCACTGTGCATCAGAATTTATCAAGTCTTGGGCTAGAAGGAAGTGGGTCAAAGGAAAATGGGAGACACTGCTGGACCATGCCAAAGGAGATGGACTGATGATGATCTAATGAAGAGGGAATTGAGTGTGGAATAAGGTCATCCTATTATTTGCAGAAGAAAGCCAAGTGTCTCTGTAAGGAGGACTTGTTAATAGTTTTGTGTGAACATTTTCTTTTTAGTATGAAAAATACCCTAGGAGTTCAAATGCCAACAGTCAAACTTGAGAGCTATATGGCTTTCACAAACATAAGCTCCTGTTTGTCATACCAGTGCCATACTCAACACCTCTCTTCATGTTTTTATTTTAACTCCTGGAGCTGTAAAGTTCAGAAGTTTTATTCTCCACTTAAAAACTTGAATAAAGATCTGATCTCTTTGGAGGCACAAGAGTGAGTTCATACAACAGGAGTTTGTTTTTCTCATAAATCTCTTGTTTGATAATGGATGTCCCTATTGATGGAGGCAATGGATGAAGAAACCCTTTGCTATTTTAATCTTGATAGCTAAGGCTACAGCAAAAACAAGGGGTAAGGATGGAAGAGTGCTCTGTGGACATCTGGTGAAGCAAAAAGGAGGTAGATTAAAAGAACCAGTAGACAGGCCTAAGACAAGTTTGCTTTGGCTGTCTTGTTTTATTGTTCAATAAATGTTTATCTTAATGGAGGGAGTCCAGCCAAGCAGTGGAAGAATTCGCACTTCAACAGCATGCAGAAGTTTCAGCCAGCATGTTCAAATGTGCCTTGGTTAAGCAGTCACTCTGTCTTAGGCCAATTGCACCTAGCACAGTCATGGAAAGGTTAGATCTTGGACAGGAGGACAGAAGGCTTTGTGCAAGAGCCTCCTACAAGATATGCGAGAGAGAAGAGGTTGCTTAAGAGTGTCCTGGGAGCTAGGAAACACAAAAACCAGAAAGGAGTTAAATGCTCCTCTACGAGTTAGATGCCTGTATGAGCCCTTCATGCTACAAGGGCAATTACTGGAGCTGAAATAATACAAATTATTTGAAGCTCTTGGGCTTTGCCAAAATTACCTGCAGTGAGGAGTGAAGCACAGCTGCTGGTGCGGCTATGGCAGAAGGTGTGGGGAGCACAACGGAGGGGGTGGCAGCAGTCAGAAGTGGCTGATGGCGGCCATGGGAGGAATGGGGGCAGCCAGCAGATGCAAATCCCACCGCAGCTCAGTCTGGGGCTCATCACCCAGCAAAACTAACTGACCTGAGCTGTGGGCTAGGTGCTCTTGCAGGGGTGGGAGGAAGAACAGCCAGATCCCCAGCAAGTATATGGAGGGAGGGAAGAGGGCTGTAAATTCCTATAATTATAGGTTTACATTCAAAATTAAATCCTGCGCTACCTTATTTATTCACCTTGTTCAAGATTTTTTCTTCTCTAAAATTTGTTAAGTAAATGTTACTGTAAGTAGAAAAAATTAGCTCTTGGTGCTAAACCTACCCCAGCTTTGTAGGGAAGCTTGTAGGTGCATTAGTAGTGACTCCTTCAAACCAAAAGCCAACTTCTGTTGTCGCCAGTCACATCCTAACAGAAGGGTTGTGCACTGTTGTTTAGGGATATGCACTACTAGTTGTTCCTGCTTAAGGAAGACATCCCAGCAACATTTCTTTTAAGAAAGATGCAGAAAAGGAACGGAAATGAGAGATTTCCACTGTACTTCATTAACAGCAAGTCTCCTCCTCTTTGAGTTAATTACTTCTAGCAAGCGTTCAAAATAAAAAGACATTGCTGTCAGTTCATGAATAGTTTAACTAGAACTGTGATGAGAGGGTAGCAGCTTGTGTGCAGCATATAGCATTCAAAGGTTATCAATGCCTTCTGAGACATCATTAAAAAGTTAGTGCTGAGATTCATTTCCCCTTATGCAGGCTCTGAGCCTTCAGAATCTGAAATCTCTGTTACCACAGGGTAGAAATGGCAGTTGAAGCAGTAAGTTGTGTAACTTGCATCTACATTTTCAATGCCTAGTGAAGTAATTTTTCTAATTGAAGCACCCTGTTTCCTTACCCAGCCAAGGGAGAAGAGAGAGATGTCTCTGAAGTTAACTTAGATGTCTTATCTTGAGCAGACAGGATCTCCCTCTGTGCATACCTCTGTCTTTTGACTGTATAAGGAATTTACTCACATACTTTAGGAGGATTGCTTCACCATGCATTTAAAATGTAGGCACAATTAAATGCTGTATTAAGCAGATGTGCTCCTACCCTGTGATTAAAGAACATTTTTTTTCTAGCAGCAGTAAGTACAGCTTCCACAGGGACACCTACACTTCATTCCATTCTGAGGTAATAGACAACCAATTAGAGTAAGACTTTAAGTATGTGTAGCAGATAAGCTACTTACATAATTTATGCTATTTAACCGTCTGTGGAGTCTTTATCTATAAACACAGAGACTTTTACGTGATTTACAAAGCAAACATATGAGCTGTTTTAGAGTACCGGGCTCTTGCCTGGAAAAATGTTTATCAAACTTTTTGAATACTATGGCTGAGAGTCTGCAGAAAAGGGTCTTTTGGAGACATGGACTCAAATGTGCATACATCACTCCTCTCAGTTATGGGATTCACAGACTAAACACATCTTCCTTTGGTGTTAAAAATGTCCAAATATTATCAGAGTCTATTTTTTGTGGGGTTTTGTTATTTTTTACATGGAGACTTCTGACTGCACCTTCCCAGTCTTTTGACAAATACTCACATACACAGTGACTTGCTAATACATGGCTGCCGTGCTTCTGTTTATCTTTCAGGTGTGTTTTTTTTTAAATACAGGATAATTCTTAGATGTTGTGTTTCCAAAGTCACTACTGCTTTCAGAGTCAATAATTCAGGTTTTTGCATATGGAAGACTTTTAATGAGAAATTCATTATAATGGCTACTAAGATTACTCAAAATCAATCTGTGGTTCCAAAGAAAATTCTGCTCTATGAGACAGCCACAAAGCTTCACTTCGACTCTTAAACTGTATTGCTGCCAGAGAAGCAGAAATTTCCAGTATTTGCAGCCATATTTTATATTCCGTATCTGAATAAAAAGCCAATGTTCCCAACAGAATGGCAGCTTAAACATTAAAAAACATTATTAAGAACACAGTAACTTTTCATTTCAGTACTTTAAAGTTATTTTCTCTGGGCATTGTTGAGATATTCAATTTTGATAAGGAATAATTTTTGCTTTCTATCACATTTATACTGCTTTGTATAATAATATGATATGGATGATACTAGGTATAAGCACTGCAAGTGAAGTAAGTAGAAACTGCAGTCAAACAAAATGCTTTACTTAATTGAAATGAAATGTTTAGACATTGCCATGAAATGACAGGTTTGAAATGATTTGATATTTTCATTGAAAATTTCACTGAATTTGTGGCATTATTGTGAATCCTTTGGAAAACAGAAGTCCAAGTTAGAATTTCTTAAATGACTGTAAGACAGGATTGCATTTCAAGAAATAGAAATAGTAGTTGTTAAGAAAAGTCTGGAATAGTACCATCTGAAAATAATTTATGAAGGCAGTGAATACGCTGCCTAAAACATTATACTATCAAATATAAAATTATGCAATAAGTTTCCTGAAGGAAAAAATACTTATTAGAAGACATGAAGTCAGAGAGCAATTGAGATATTTTTCCCGCAGTACTTCAGTAGGTCCCTACCTTCATGATAACTTCTCTTCATTACTAAATTGTATTTCAAATTGACAACAGCATCATTAAATGTTTGGTTATTGTTCCTGCAAACCTTTCTAGCATATTTTATATATTAATGCATTTACTGTTATATTTTGCAGAACAGAGATTTAGCGGTGATAGATAGACTAGTTCAATATAACACAGAACAAGTAACATTTAATTATTAACAGCATTTGTCTTGTCTATACACTTCCACAGTTCAGCTGATTTTGTATGTACAGGTTCCAGATGAGATGATAAAACACATTCTGACATGATGATGAGCAGGGATCAAGTGAAGTTTTGGAACTATCAGGGCAACTGTCTTTCTAACTCCTTTTTCTCTTTTGATTCTTTTGCTTTTCCATGCACATAAGAACTTGAGTATTTTTAAAAGAAATGCAGACATCCTCTGATTCCAACTGAGTATCTATATCAGTGAAGCAAACTCATGAATTTTTAACTGTCATGCAAACCAATACCCAGGTATCTCCATTTTGGACTCTTTATGAAAAAGAATCTGAATGTCAGAATTCTGGGAAGTCATGCATTGCTATTAATCTTATGTTTCAGTAGCTATTTATAATAGCCATTTTTTGAAGAAAGCTCCCTATAGAGGTACCTGTAGTATTTTATAGGTGTTTAAACACATAGCCTCCTTTTTCTGTCAGACACAATTAAAGCTAATTTGAAGCATGCTGTATACATTTCTCATCCTATTATTGAAGAGCTCTTCAGAGCACACTACTGGAGACTATGTCTATTCAGGTGCTAAAGAAAAAAAAGTTTCTTTGTATCTGTGCTATAACAGAACATTTTAAATTCTGATACTATCAAACTATAACAGCTACTCAATTCATCTAATTAAAAATATAAAAAAAAGAAGAGACCCTGTAGAACAAAAAGAGATAAGCAGCAATTAGTCTCAGTTAAAAGGATGTATTTCAGGCTATTATCTATCACATTACTACTATTAAATATGCTTAAATATTCTCCAGCACACTCACCTCTTTTTGACGGTACTTAATTGCCAGTTTCAATCTTGCAAGATCATTACCACTTTGTTCTTCTATCAAGCTATTATCATCTCTGTAATTAAGAATAATTTCCAATTCCCTGGAACTCCGTGTCTGATCCAGGAGATCTTTTGCAAATTGCTTGCATTGCCGTGACAGTTCCTCGTACTCCGATTTAAATTCATTTTCGACTTTACTCAGTTCCTGCAGCTCCCAGCTCAGTTGAAAAGCGGTAAGGAAAGGATCCTCACTGGACAAAGCAATCAACGACGGGCTTGCCAGAGCCTTGTAGATATTGAGTCTAGATCGAGAGTGGCGGAGGCTGTCCACGTCTGAACTTGAGACACATTCGACACAGTTACAGCGGACCTCGTGGGGCCTGGGCACAGAGACCCCTTTCTGCACAAGGAGCTTTATGATTTCATAATTGTTGGTGTGGGCAGCCAGAATAATGGGTGTGATATCTGGCGTAAATTCCGAGAACTGCTTGTCCAGAAGCACTGGTGGCACCTGTGAAAAAAGGCAAAAACGCTTACAGGCCTCTTCTTTGAACAAGAGCTATAGAAAATTAAGCCACAAATAGTTTACCAGGTACTAACTTACTGATGGATCTTTGCTTCTGGCCAGAGTTGAAGGAAACACTTAGAACAATTCGATTAGCTAAGATAGCCTCTTTCTGGTTAATAAATTGCTATAAACGGGATGTGATTTTTCATAAAACCTGTTTGTACGTAAACAACCCATGGGCAACAATTCATTAGAGCAAATTATTAGATAAACAAAGAAGAGTCAGACACGTACGCTCCTGTGGGGTCCCTTGAAGTGCAAGCTGTAAGCAAGATGGAAATGCCTTCTTGACTCTCACTGGTTAATCTCAGTTTTATAGGGAAGACAGATTCATGGGGGTACAATAGTGATTCTCTGAAGGAAGTGCTGAACAGGATGCAGACAAGTTAGAGTTATAAAATAAAATGGGCAAGTAAATGAGAAAGAAAAGACATGTTTTCTTAAGCAGAAGGTTGGAAATATGACTGTGTAGAGAAACAAAGATAACCTGCTGCAGAAAGCTTAATGTCTTAAGGCTCAGTTCTACATTCACCTGTGCAAACAAACACACTCTTTACACGAAAATGGGGGAGCTGGTAGAACAAGGTTTCCAAAAGAGCATTTTTAAAGCCTCTTCTGGTGTGTTTCTAAATTTTATTGGAAGACTGTAAGCTCCTTCATTTTAAACTTGCTTCTTTGTTTTACAATACCAGACTCTAAAGCCTTTCCCAGATCAAGACAGATCATTAGACTAGTATGATGAAGCCATGTAAGTGTAATTAGCCGCTGTCAATCAAAAAAATGGTACTGGCATCATCACTTATGGACTGCCTTTGGTCCGTAGCTCAATAACCAAGAATAAACTCAATCCACAACAACAAGATGTTCTGAGTGATGCTCCTTTAGGAAGAAGAAAAGGGGAAAACATTTGACTCAAAGTTACCTGAAGGCTAGGGAAATATATGGCAACTGGAGGGAGGAAAAAATGTTTGATGGAAGTCCTACGATAGCAGAATGACCTCATTGCCAGGTGGAAAGAACACAAATAGCTAAGAAGAGAAGTTAATAGAAAACAGGTAAAGCATGTGAGAAAAGTCTAAGAATAAGTTGAAATGAGCTACGTTTAGAGCCTTGGGAGGGAATGAAGCAAAGCAAAAACCTGAAATGCACAGAATCAGACAGAAACTCAGTGGAAAAGAAAACCAGAATGAAATTAAGCTGAAAAGAAATGGTAGTCTGTGGATCTAAATCCATAATCACGGATTTTTTCTCCCTCTTTCTAATGAAGACACTGTGTATTTTGTATATTTTTTAGCTGTTCTGCATGTGAAACAGCTCATGTTTGTTCAATGGCACTGTATCCATGTATAAGAGCGACTATGTGTGTGGGCTGTAAAACAGGGGCCTGAAGCACTAATTAGCTGAATGAGAGAATTACTTTGGGAGGTGGCCACTTTTATTCTTATAAAATGGGGTGGAAAGTCAAGACTGGAGATCTGGTGCTTGGGATTGTAATCACACAACCCTAGGGAAACAATCCCTGCCCGGCCATAGCATATTGCTGACCTCGAGTAGCTGTGCCAAATTCTGAGAAGCTATGTGGAGTCAACAGGCAGAAACCCCTTTTCTCCATTCTCAGGCGCTCAAACACGCACGCTTGGCTTGGCACTGGGTAAGGCCAGCACAGAGTCCGTTTTGGAGCAGGACAGTGGGATGCCTGAGGTAGGCCATCCACCCTCACGACCTCTTGCAGAGGGAGCAGCCGTCCTCACGGTCCTCCCCACAGGCTTACGGGAGATGTTTACAACCAGCGGTTGTGAGCCGAACAGCTCCTGAGCAAGTTCCTTCTGCTTTCTTTGTTGTGAGGTACAAACAAAATAGTGTAGTGTGTGCAGGCTAGATTGGGTTTGTATGGTGGGGCTTTGGTAGCAGGGCAGGGGCTGCAGGGGTGCCTCCTATGAGAAGCTTCTAGAAGCTTCCCCGGTTCCAAGCTGGACCCGCCTCTGGCCCAGGCCGAGCCCATCAGTGATGGTGGTAACACCTGTGGGAGAACAGGTTTAAGAAGGGGAACCTGCAGTGAGTAGGGGGATCAGAATGTGAGAGGAACTCCTCTGTGGGTATGGAGGTCAGTGAAGGAGGAGGGGATGCCCCCGCAGCCTGCAGGGAGGCGGCAGGCTGTCTCTCCCAGCCTGTGGGGTGGAGCAGATGCCCACCTGCAGCCTGGGGAGAGAGGAGCCCAGGCCGGAGCAGGGGGATGCCCCTGAAGCGCTGGAGCAGGCTGTGCCTGAAGGACTGCAGCCCGTGGGAGGGACCCACACTGGAGCAGTTCATGAAGAACTGCAGTCCATGGGAAGGACCCATGCCGAAGAAGTTCATGGAGGACTGTCTCCTGTGGGATGGACCCCACGGTGGAGCAGGGGAAGAGTGCGGAGTCCTCCTCCCCCTGAGGATGAAGGAGCGGCAGAGACAAGGGGTGAGGAACCGACCCCAACCCCCATTCCCCGTCCCCCTGCGCTGCTGGGGGGGAGGAGGGAGAGAAAACCGGGAATGGGGTTGATGTGGGAAGGAGGGAGGGGTGGGGGGGAAGATGTTCTAAGACTTGGGTTTACTTTTCATTATCCTGTTTTGATTAGATTAGTAAGAAGTTAAATTGATTTTGTTTTTTTTTCCCCAAGTTGAATCTGTTTTTCACCTGTGACCATAAGTGGTGAGTGATCCCTCCCTGTCTTCATCTCGACCCACGAGCCTTTCATCATATTTTCTCCTTCCCATCCCACTGGCGGGGAGGAGTGAGCGAGCAGCCTCATGGTGCTTTGTTGCTGGCTGGGCTTAAGCCATGACACAGGCATACACAGAAATATGGGTTTAAAATTACTCAGGAGGTAAGGAACCAAGCTGAGAATATACTGAAGGTACATATGGATGGGGGCACACTTGGGTACAAGAACAAGTGGAAGGTCTGTGTACTGTGCTCGATCTCAGCTGTGGTTGGGACAAGAAACACAACCTGGGCATATGTCTTCTCAGAGGACTCTCTGGCTGTGTTCACACTGCTTTGTCAGGTCTCTTCCAGGACACCTCTGGGTCATCTGTCACCTCCAGGCTGAACACTATGCAGAGCCCACCCAGGGATGCCCACATGCCCAGATCGTTTCATTATTCCTGCCCAGTATGGACTGGGGCTTGTTTTCTCACCTGTCTATGGTGTCAGTGGGGAAAATGAGACCCATTTCCAACCCCAAACGTCACTGGTTATTGTAGTCTTAAATTTATCTTCTCTTTTATTTACATATTATACAGAAAAAAATAGCACATGTGCATACACACACTTTTCCTGCTCTCTCAATTGCAACTGTGGCCAATGCTTTTGAGGCTTAGAAAGAGATGAAAATGGCAGTAGAGGCTCAAAATTTGCATTACTAGAAGTGCGATTTTGGGCTAGCATAGGTCTGAAAAAGGTATATAGCAAGGGATGTATTGTGCTCTGACAGTGTCCACCACAACTAGTGAGACTCCCTCTTGGCCCCAGGGTTAGGGTACCAGGGAGTAGAAGAGAGAGCTGCAAGGGCAGAAAACTCAAGGATACAAAGCTATAACTCAAAACTGACTGCTCAGAGTATTCCTCTGTCATTTAGCATGTCATTATCTTTCTACTTTCTGACAGTACTAAACTAGTATTTGCTTCAAGCCCACCAGAACTGAAGGCTATCTGAACATGTCATTAACCGCAGTCTTCTCTGAAAAATTAACAGGCATGGCTTCAAACAGCATGGCATTATAATGATTGACTTGTACATGGGGTCCATTAACTCAAAAGCTTCTTGTTTTTCTCGTAGCTTATCAAAACCTTTCATCTTAAGGTAACTCAGCTATAAGGCTAACGCACACATTTTGGAATTCATACCATCAGAATTTACCTAAATATAGAAGTGTGTATTAAATAATTTCAGCCTTAGCTTACAGAAACAGTTAAACTTGAAGAGCAAACCCTAAGACTGCAATTGTAATTACAGCATGAGTTTAACCTCTGACCCTTTACCTCCTATTTTAAGATTTCCTACTCATTTAAGCCAAAGATATACAGAATGCCAAAGCAGTAAGGTCAAATTATTCCCTCATCTGCAACATAATGAAGTACTTATCTTTTGAAGTTCTGAGTGCTCTCATGGCACTCGGAATATTTCAGCATTTAACTGTTGACCCAGAGTACTTGCTTTGAAGCCACAAGACTTATGAATTTTACTTTCAAACTACTGCAAAATAATTCTCTTTAAAGAAGCCAAAACAAATAACCCGCACACATTGATATTAGCCACACAATCTAAAGCTTTGACAGAACACTCACAGAGAACATACGAATCTTCCTTAAATCCTGGGAGGATGGGAAGCAACCAGATCTTACAGTCACTGACTGTGACTTCCCAAAACTTAGCAGTGGTGTAACTATATTATACACTTCGGAGCTAATGTGTCAATTGTGAGGCTGCTTAAACTTGGAACGGTCAAGTGATTTTTGCCTCCTTACATTTTGTTGAAAATTTTCTACTTCAACCCTATTTATAGGACTCAGCTAAGCAGTTTGGTGATTGTGTATACTTGTATGCATATCTGTATGGGGATGAGTAGGCAAAAAGAAAAGAAGAAAGTATCGTTCAAAGTCTGTACACTTCAGTGCTCAAGGACATGAGATTTTTCATTGTATTCCTTTACCCTGCACTTACTGTAAGTGGGAATGAGTCAGTCTGACTTGGATATCTAACAATTTTTTTTAGATACTAAGTGGAACAGCCCTCTTCAATATGTGTTTAAGTTCCCTGTATGGTCTGTGTGAAGAGAAGCCCCTTTGTTAAAACAGAAAGAGAAATCTAGGCTAAATTAATGCCAGTTAGGTCTGAGACATTTTCTGTCCCTATGACATTAGAATAGAGACCAATTGCTGATGATCCCTTAGATACCCAGGAAATAGAAAAAGATAACAGTCAGTTTGGAAAAGGAGGAACGGAAACCCCAGATGTGTCCATTTCTCCACCTAGATTTCTCATAATGGCTCTCATTACTGCAGTATCTCAACAGGGAGACTGAAAACCGCAGTGTCCATTTACCTCCTCCTTAAGTGCAAGAGCTCAGAATCTACATACAGCAACCTATTTCCTTGGGCAAATGGATAGCTTGCCTGGTTCTTGTCTTTGCTTATTTATTTACAAATATTTTGCCTTTTGCTTGTAAAGGAGAACGAATCCTGTAATGGCCGCAAGTAGTTAGGTGAATAAATTTCTGAGTCATGTCAATCATGACAGCATGATTGGAGGAAAAACCTAAAGCAAACAACAAAAAAAAAGGATGTATGACAGATAACAAGGTTAATACATATGTCATTTTATACAGTACCACATTATATAAGGAAATTAATATTATAAAGGTGTGTCATCAAGCTCATCAGTTGCTTCAGCACTATTGCTCTATAGCTGTCATCACCCAAACACCATGAAAATGCTGAACTCTACATTTCAGTACAGCCCACAGCATATCCCTATGCATATACAGTTTTCTGATTTACGTTCTGGTTTGCTGAGTTCTCTTCTTTGGTTTCATATTATTTTATCAGCTGAAACACATCCTGATTATGATAGTAGAACTAAGTCCACCAGGAAGGATTCAAAAGATCCTCCTACCCCAACTTCTTTCACATGCACAAAGTCACTCATGAACTACCAGATAACTTGAATGACTTGAAGGTGTAACTTCAAGATAATTTGAATTCAGTTGTCACACCACTGAAGGCAGGGACAGCATCATTTCAGAGCAGCGTGGTTGACGCTAGCCATGCAACACCCGTCTGGTATATTGTCATTTTCTGCTTTCCATAGGCAGCTTCCTTGGCCTCCTTGGAAAGGGTTCAACTTGTTTATTGTCCTTGGACTCATTACATTTCCTACAGGTAAGTACCACACTCTTAATGTGCTACTGCAGTATTTTCTTTCCTTTTATAATATTCTGTCTCCATGTCTATTCTTTTTGTAGGAAACGGATGTATCCACAAAACCTCACCCTTGCTCTACGGCGCTGGAAGTTAACTGACAACAGTCTGAGGACTAAATGTAAATGTATGAATGTGCAATGAAATTTTTTAGAGATACTGTAACCTCTTAAGAATGCACACTCTGAATACTAATTAAACATCTGAAATGCTGCCTGTGTAAGTTCAGCAGATAAAATTTCACCAGAAATTGTGTACTTCAACATTTTCACACCCCCAGTTCAGCTCAACGCTGTCAAGGTGTTTAATGCTCATCTTCCAGATCTCTTTTCTCTGGAGTCTAACCACAAGCAACAGAGATGATAAAAATAAGAAAGCAAATATTTGAGATTAAGTGATGCTTATCTTTTGGGGTCTTAAATAAAATATTGACTCTTAAATAAAGTGTGCTTAAAAATTATAATATTGGTTCTTATATAAAATATAGTAAGACCTCCAATTAAAATTCTAACGCTAGACACATAAGGCCATAAAACATCCCTCTTGTGCTAAATTATAGGATGTGGTTTACAGCAAAATAAAGGGACTGACTAGCCAAAAATGAAATCCTAACCACAAGTTGAGACTTTGTGGTGGGAAGGTTTTTTTGGGCTGCAGCTCTGAGATGGAAATATCTTTTGTGAGATTCCAAATTATGTTATGAATGGAAAAAGTGGGGGATTCCTCGAGGGGAAGAAAGCACATAAATATGACTTAAGGCAATAACAGCTGGACAACTTATCTGGACCTCAGGACTTGGGTTTTGTTACTAGCTCTGCCAGTAAGTCTAGGTTGCCTAGGCAGACCATCTCTTTCTGCTTCTTTTCCCAGTTGGGTATACTTTTTTGAGCAAATGTTTTATCAACCCAGGATGTAATTCCAGTTATGAATTAATGCCAGGAAGATATAGCAAAAAATAATAATTAAAAAACCAGATATTTTTGTGTGGACATTTTTGAACAAAAGATTCTGGATTTTTTTTTTATTTATTTTTAAACCTTAATTTTTTCCAAAATTTGCCTATAATTTAACAACAAGAAGGACCAATCCTCCAACATCAGATTAAATTATTGTGATTATACTATTTTATTATGACAATTATGACTATTAATTTTATAAAATATCCCTACGGTATTTCAAGTCAGCCAAGAAAGGTGTCTAACAGCGAGAAGCTTTGATAAGCAACCCAAAACAGGTATCTAATTTTAGATAGCTAAAGTTGGGTAAGGTAAACACTCCCCTTAGCATACAGCCCAGCAGAACTTATTCAGCAGACACAAGCCATATGCTGAACTCACTCAAAATTGGATGGCTGTGCTACCTCATGCTAATACTAACCCACAGCTAACCGTAGTTCATGCCTCCTAACCTGCACCGCTAAGATACAAGATGGGTATTTTTCCAAAGTACTGGCTTTGTCATTCTGGCCAATTTTCCAGGGTTTATGAGAAGGTATGAACAGTTAATGCTGAACGTGTTACCTCTAGGAGTCTGCTTTTTATCTATCTCCTATTGGTAAGGCAAGGAGCTGCCATTTTTGCCTCCTTGCAAGACCTTCTCAGTGTACACCACATGTCACATGTACACCACATGTACACAGTATTTCCAAGGATTAGGCCTAAATGTCCCTATTTGCTGCTAATGTGTTAGGAAAGGATAACCTCCCCCCAGTTAGAATAGTGTGTTATGCAATATCATGTCCATTTATGTTGCTGAAAATTTACTTCCAGCTTTGCTGGGACATGACAAGGAACAGGGATGTTGCCATAGCTAATACAAAATCCCTGTCACATTTAAGGAGGCTTCAGTGCTTGCCTTTTTGTGTATATGGGAATTTTGCAAAGCTAAATTTACAAGTTTGAGTTATTTTCATTCTGTTTTTTCCAAGTAGAAGCTGAGTTTTCAAAACCTCATAGTTTTTATCTTTTTTTTATCAGTTACACTTAACCCACCCTAAGATGTGAGCCTATAGTTTTCTAATGCTTTTTCATGCTCATCCTATTACAGCTGAATCAATTTTGTGTGTCACAATAGTCACAGCATGGACTGATGACTTCCAGCCTCTGTGCCAGCCACATTGCACAAAAGGCATTAATGTTACATATTAAGAAAAAGAATTACATTAGCATTTAGTAATTCTCTGAAACCAACATTGCTTTTCTAAACAATGAGGATGACTTGCATAACCGCATGATACAAATAACAGTATATACTTAACACATCTGCAGAACATTCAAGCCAAACAGTGTAGAAGGATTCAGCAATAGGAGCACTGGACAGCAGGAAGGAATTTGTCAGAAGGTCTTGTTTGCCCCCTTGAACCTAAAGTATGATAACTACACCTAGATCAATCCCCACAGACATTTGACCAATCTGTTCTTAGAGTCCTGCAGTGGTGGGTGGATATGTTGCACCACTTCCAGACTACGTTTCTGATACTTGATTTGTTTTACCTTTGTGCAGTTTAAGCCTATAATGTCTTGTTCTATAAAATGTGGATACAGAGAATACATTATTTCTTTACTATAGTTTCAGTTTTCTCTTTTAAACACTCATTCCTTCAGACTTTCCTTATGGGGAATATTTTCTAATTTTCTGAACTTTCTTATTTCTTTCTGCACATTCCTTACTGCTTCTGAGTATAACAGAGGACAAATGCACGTATATTTTATCATCTGTGCTCATCCTGATGTGACCAAATATGATGATACTGGCTTTTGCACAGTAATATGATATTGTCCAGTCTTTTTCTATTAGTCTTGTTGTAATCCCCCCTGCAGAACTGTTATCTTAATAGTTTTCAATTCCAATATATACTTGGTTGATTATTTCTGCTCTACTTAGAACCTTACACTTTTTCTTAGTGTTTTATATTTTATGGAAATAATTTCTCTTGTTTGCCCAAATCATCCTGAATTTTAATTGTGTCCTGCAACAGCCTTGTGATCTCCCCAGCTTTGTGCTGCCTACAGATCTAATATACCCTGTCTTTCATCTTAAATGTCAGGAATGAATATACTGATTGGGATAGACCCCTGCAGAATTGCTCATTTCATCCCGCTGATTCATTCATCCTGTTTCACCAAGTACTGCTGGCAACTACTCTTGAGTGTGGTTTTCCTAGACTGTATTTTGGGTGACAGTTTATGAAATCTTACAAAACTCAAGCTCTATGATATGTACATACTGCTTTTCCCCAACATACAGAGCTTACTATCTGGTGATGAATGAAAACTATATTGTTATGACAAGAGTTCTTCTTGACAAATCCTGGTAGGCTGCTATTCATGTCTATGTTTTCTTCTAGGTGCTTAGAAGCAGAACGTTTGATTATTTTTCTCAGGATTCTCCCTGCTGTGAGAAAGAATAGATTTCTTTTATTTGAAAAAGGAGAAGAGAGAATGGAAAGGAAATGCTGTAAAGTGAATTTATAACAGTTTCCAGACAGAATCAGAGGAAAAGATACTTGATTTGATAGATTTGGGACATGCAATTGTTGGGTGTGACTGATGACAACACGCTTCAGCATTTTATTTCTCTTTTTTTTTCTCCTCTCTGCATCTCTGGTAGCTGATCCAAAATGCACAAAAGTGGTCATTTTCAATTAATGTTTTCCTGTGAGCATGACTAGTGGATGGATATGCCCTTCCCTCAGTCAATGTCAAAAGCTTCAGCAAGAGTGGGGAACGACTTAAAAGTAGACACGCAATAAAAGACTGCCAGGATATTTTGAATTTGTTTCCAGCTCTGAAACTCATACCTGCTCTCTCACCATTTATCTTTTTGAAACTAGGTAGAGGACTTTTTAAATTAAGAATTCTGGGCATTGCTTGAGTGCTCATAATGAAAAATGACAAGCAAACAGTGGTGGTTTCACTCAGAGACAGTGAAAGAAGATAATGAAAATGCTTTGCAAAAATATGAGAGCTAAGAAAGAAAAAAGATCTTATTATGGAAATGATTAAAGGAGAGCTTCAATTATTTCTGTCCCATCATAATAAAGCTCATATATGTCTCTCTCAAAGTTTGCATGATGAGCAAAGCCAATATTGAAACTTCCTGAATGTTCAAAGTAGACCTAGTGGGGTCCTTCCCAACTGAATGTTTGTAAATGGATGCATAGACACTTCTCTAAAACACAGAATGGTTCATAAAGGCAAAATCATTTTAGTGAAGTTTATGTCTGACATTCCATTTCCTGACAACCCATGTCTCTGGTCTGATTAGAAAAATGTGGAAAAGCTCTTGCTTTTCCCTGGTTTTTGCCTTCTCCCGAAATGGCACCAATAGTTAGCTGGGGACATTGGAGGAAATTGGCTTGCTTCTCCAGTGAGGTCTTGACAGAGATGTTAGCAAAAAGGAGTTCTTAGAATCTGAGCTGGATCCTTTGTTTTTCGCTGAGCTTCATGGATCTAGAAACAAGAAAAGGCGTTCCACTGGCTAAGGAATGAGAAAGATGGTTTTTGAAAAGCAGCTTTTAGAGAAAGAAAAATAACAGATTGGTGGCCTCTCTAGGTATCAACAAACTGTTTAGGAGATATGAGCGCCTCAGAGGGAAGCTAAACTTCTTTACAGCTGAGTGTAACTATTTAGCATTGCAAAGTAATTTGAGATATCTTCATGGCTGGTAAGTAAATTTTGTGTCTGAGAAAATTAAAAGGGTTATACTTTCAAAGAACAAAGTGGGAATCACAAATTTTCAAAACACTTAAAGAAAAATGTTTTATATATTTTCAAAATATTATGAGAAAGGAATACAAAAGAGTATGGCAGGGACATAGAAACCCCATAAATCTGCAGAGGATGCAAAGAAATGTCATAGTAAGCTGTTTCATAACTACATTATTCCTGGTACGTTATTCAGTGGTTTGTTATTTAGCAGCAGCTCTAGTTTTTGAACCATGCTATAAGTTTTCCATACTTCACAGATGCAAACCAGAACTTGTTTCAGAAGTAGACAGAGGAGACCAAGGCTCACACAACTACACTAGGACACGCTGTGAGTGAAAAATGGAAGTTCCTTTGAGAGGCAATGGATACACAATTGAATTTTACTACAGATTAATGATATTCTCAGCTGTGTTCAATTCCTTAATGATAGACACTTTAAGATCCTCCCTGCATGCAAGAATCAATTGAACAATCCTACTGCTTATGAGGTTTTGGAAAGATGTAGTGGTAAACAATAGAAGATTGCTAGAAATAACAAATTTCCATTTGAATTTCTACTGCAAAGAGATCAAAGGAGAAATGGGAGAGGCATGCATTATTAATAACTTGTTCTATTCAGGGAGAGACCAGGAGCAGAATAGTTAGTTAGAGGTATTTAAGGGTACATTGCTAGAAAGAAGCTTTTGAAACTTGTGCCAAGGGGAATGGATTGGTTCAAATCCTTTAATACTGTGAGTTCTCCTTGTTTCAGGTTAGTCTTATGTTAGTGTTATATTCCTTTTGAGCTTACTGATTTGATTGCAGATCTTGATCCGTACACATCTTACAGACATGGTGCATCCTAGTAATGAATGGGTAAAGATGTAGTCCTAACGTGCTATAGGATATGGAAAGTTTTTTACTTTGAGCTTATGTAAGTATATTTTTACTCAGTTCGGTGCATGGTAGTAACAGCTGCTTAATAAGCAGAGGTTTAAATGAGCAGGAAAGAGAAATTTAACCTTGTCAGCTGGCTTGTTTGTACTTACAGTTGATGTCATAAAGCTAGTTGGTAGCAAATAAAATGGTGGCAGACTTTTTTGCATTTTCTGCAGATATTCAGCAGCATCTCAGCAGTACACAATATGGAATGTAAGGCTTTGAGGGTATATATTTCAGGTTTCCGTTTTTCCTGCCGGAAGGCCTCACACATTGTGACAAGCCTGCAAACTTAGATAATATTTTATTACCAACCCTGAGTAATGTTTTAGTAGCTGAATTGAAAGGGGAAATAATTTTGCCTCCTGCCAGTCTGGGGTGAAGATACGGATCCTGGCACTGGCATAAAGGACAATTAAAACACTTCTGTCAGCACAGTATGTGACGTGCATATCCTCTATCCAGAGAACAGTTGGTAAATTGACAGGCTAAACTGGTGGTCTCCTAAGAAAAGTAAGCCTCTCTAATCATGTTCATGGACTCTGTCAGTCACCCCATTGTGACTTTTGAATTTGTTGGGCTGTTCCAGCTGGATGTTAACAGGAAGGAATATTAGAGAGACTAAATTCCTACAAGTTTCCTAAAAGAGATGGATGATTGAGATCTGAAAAAAATTCTGGAGTGTGAGCTCAACTATATTACTAGATACCAGGGAACCCATACAAAAAGAGGGTATTACGAGTGCATCATCCTCTTAAAAAGCTTTCATAAACATTCATAACATTCAAACCAGAGGAAATTCAATCATGATGCACATAGCTGTGTGGAAATCATGTTTCATAAATTTCACTGCTTACAGAACAATTTGACAAGGGATGATGAGCAAAGTTGATGGTGGAGTGTTGAGGGCCATACATGAGCAAGTTTCTCGACAGTAGCATGTGGGGTTTTTTAAATTTTCATAGGTTCTTCCCATGGCTGAAGGTTTGGAAAGCAATTAATTTTAAAGATCAATAGGTATGATTGCATGTTTGACCCTCAAAGACTGATGTTCGCTTTGAAAAAGTCTTTCAAATTCTACTCTTCCTTGCATACAACTTCTTTAAGAGGTATCTCCACAATCAAGTTCCAGGTAACTGCATTTCAGCACAGTGTCTCACAGACAAGGAAGAACTTTGAAAATATTTTTCAGTGGACCACTTTGCAGCATTGTATTGCCTGAAAGTTTGTGCCCATCAGGACCTTCTGTGCCTTTGAAAGAGCTTCTTTCAACAATAGGGCTCTGGTGGTTCTGTTCCTAAAATCCTTCCTGGGTTTCTGCATTGGACATGGTCAGAGAGAGGATATGTTGTAGATGAACCAACAGGATGGGATTTATCTCCAGATTTAAACACCTAATTATAGGCTCTCTATGTGAATTAGGTTTTTAAGCTCCTGTTATACCCAGTGCAAATCTAGGGTTCATCTCAATTGTCCCCATGGAAGTGCCTAGTGCTGTTTCAGATACCTCCAGGTGTCCTGTGTGATCTCCAGCCACCACCCCACACAGGCACAGGTCTCGCACAGGTCCTGTGTCATAACTGCCATGCCCACATATGTCTCACAGGTATACTAGGATGCCTCACGTTTCACTTATCCACTACACGTGAGCCTCGGAGCTGGGCCCCTGGTTGATGTAGTCAGTAGAGTCCAGAGAACTATTTTTCTTAGCTTACAGTAGACACTTGCATTTGGTCAGCAGACCATCTAGCTCTTCATTGACCTTATTGGGAGCTCTGATATCTGGCTTATATGTGAGCACTAAAGGAGTGATTCGGGTACCTAGACATAGGCATCTAGTACTATTTAAGGTACCCTAGAGAATCAGAGCGATCTACACAAGACCTACTGGAGGGTCTCACCGCTGTGCAGCGTAGATGGAGGACAGGCAGGGTGCCCTGACACAGGAGACACCTCTGCATAGACCCCTGCCTCTACCACTACATTGCATTCAACTTCAGGCATCTGAATCAGGAGCTGAGTCCCACCCCTTACATACATATATAGAGCAGATCTTCTCAATCTGTTTTATCAAGGGCAAAATCATTAACTGTCCCCAGAGGCTGCTCTAGGCAGAGGAGATACTGGTTTGTTTATATTGCTCCTTTAATGTTTACAAACTTGTTAACTTCATAAGTTAAACTGCATAGCCAAATGTAAAGATAATTGGCTACGGGCATTTCTAGACTTTAGAAGACAAGACTACCTCAGTCAAACATGGTTCTATTTGTTGAATCTCTTGGTCTTCTTAATAGATTTATACTACTGGCTTCAGAACTGATTCTTAACCTGCTTTCAAGCACTGAAAGGCTGTTAAAATCTTTAGCTGAAACTGTCTTTGCAGTTGTTGAGTTGTCAGGAAGTGAAAGCAGGTAGGTTTGGCAAAAAGGATTCCAAGCATGCAGGCTTACGAAGATGACAGTATAGGACCACTGATCATATAAGGCAGAGATTTTGGACATTTACTTTTTTTTATTTGCATGCTCTCCCTATTCTGATTGTAAACTTGGGTGAGTGCTGTAAAGTGGGGCTCAACAAATATAAAAAGAAGGGAAAAGAAATCAGCACCAAAAATCTGACTTCCTGAGGAGAAATCTGACTTTTCCAAAGACCTCATTTTTGCATTAACCTTCTAATGATTTAGAGTTATTTTAGATTTTTCTAAAGATTTTGATTTATTTTAGATCTTCAAATGTTTATTGCTAATCTGCACTCATCTCCTCATGATAGAAAAGTGTTTTCATTTCCAGCATGAGCTGAAAAGAAGTGTGAAAAAGCCAGCAAATAATGACAGAAAAGCGCTTAATCTTTCTGAATCTATAACATTTAAAGTTTAGGTAGAAGTTTGGTTCACCAATTGTCTTTAAACTAAATCTGTATTCGTCATTATCAATATTTTCTGAACTTCTGCAAACTGCTAAAATGGAGGACTAGATTCACAGCTGGTGTAAGTCATCATCAATGAGCCTACCTGCCAGGAATCTATCTGTAAGGATTCTGCTAGTCAGATTTTTTTTTTATGTTGCCAATAAAAAATGGCTCATCATTTTGTACAGGTCAAGACACTATCATGTTTCCACATATTTTGGCACTGCTTCAACTTTGGAATATTATGATTTAGCATTTGTTACAAGGTGATGGGTGCATATTGTAGTACACATTGCCTATCTCAATATTGAAGTTGCTAGCACCACTATTTGATGGCACCAGCATTCCAGCTTCTGGAGTCTTTCTTCAGTAATTGTCACAGGTTTTTCTACACAGTCACCCACCCTACCTCCGATGCATATAAACACAGGCAGTTTGGGTTTATTGCCAAGACATAATGACACTTATGTGAAGCTTTTTTTGAACTTGAAAATAGTCAGCATCCCTCAAAAAAAAAAAATCAAAGAACAATATTTTGTAAATCCATATCTCCATCTCATATGCCGTTAGTCATCTCCACCTTATGGTACACCTTTTCTTAAAAGCTATGTGTTTTCACATGCCCAAATGATTATATGAAAGACTGAACATGTGGATAGGCTACTACATCTATTTCATCAGTAAACTGAAATATCCCCTACACAGCCTCTCCCCCGTTCATATCTCTCTATCAGTATGTTAAAACCTGCCAGAAAATTCTAATTAATCAGATGCCACTGGGAAAAAAATACTCAGCTACCCACTCATGCAGCTAGGAGTGGGAAGAACCAACTTTGTGCCCTCACATTCCACTTCAAGACTGTGTACTTCAAGCCCGACAAAATAGCTTTGCATTGCCTCCTCCATACTCATTACTAGCTAGACTGTCATTAATCAGAACATTCAAAAAAGGCACTTAGTTCATGAACTTCTGTGGGAGACATTTTCAAAACAAAATTGATGTTTTAATCTCAACAGACAAAGAGCATTACGCAAGTGATTGTGACTGATATTTTCCAAAGTTACTGGAGAAAGAGTTTTAGATAAGAAAAACTACAAGGCATCATGCAGTACTCATAAAATCTTTTCTTTCTTTCTGCCCCTGTTTCACCAATACAAGTCCCAGTTTGGTAACTACGTGAACATTCAAAATAACATCTTAAAACAAAAGGTCCAACATCTTTGTACTTGAAGGTCCACTGCAGGTGTGCTGGGCCTACAACCTGTATACTTTCCCTGGTCTTCTCCATGATGACCCACACTGCTACCAGGAGGAGGTACAACCCCGACACAGCAACTTCCCCATGTACACCGTTGGGTTGTGGGGCAATGAAGGGCTGGGAAAATGATGGCATCCCATGAGGCTTGGAAGGAAAATAATGGACCGAAGCCAACTAAATGCCCTGCACTTACTAAGAGGAGCCTGACTGAGACTGAAGCTGGGCTATGAGCGCAGCTCCACAGAAGAGCACTGGCTTCATCTCAGGACCCTGGGACTCCTCAAAGGGCAGTTTCAAGAAGTCCAAAGATACTAAGAGACATGAAAGCAACAGAGCATGTGATGAAGCCACACACTGGGGAATTACCTAGGAGACAGGAGCTCTGTCAGACCTGATAGGACGTCTGTCAGAAGAGCAGAATCTATGCTGCCAGCATTTCAGGAATGGAAAATGACTCTTCAGGCTCTGTGCCGCTTTCATGCTGTTTCCTGACTTTTCACCTTTAGACTTTTTATCTGTTTCTGGGAATGCTGCCGGACTGAAGGCTTTTTTCCTGCAAAGCTGTCTAGCCTTGCTGTCTGTATCCCTTCCCAGATAGCTTAGGTGAGTGCCTGAACATCCATGTAGCAGCCTGGCCCAGTGGCCTAGAAACTACTGTACAACATCCTTGACACATCCTCACACAGGACCATTCCCTCCTCCTGGCTGTTCCCCTACATTCTTTCATTCTCTCCAAAACTACATGTCAACACTGCTAAAAAGAGTCAGATGTTGAGACATTTTGGCATAAGATCAATCATTGTTCATTCTGACGAGACTTGCATGCAGTAGATTCAAGCGAAAGACAACTTGCATTGTCAACACTTCCTCTTCTGTTCTACCTTCCCATACTCCAAATAATTATCAATCAGCTAAATGCATCAATATCCCAGTTGTAAAGCCTACCTTGACCAGAGAGACTACTAAAAAGGCCCTTAAATGTTCATGAAGAAGGGTTGTTCAGTCTGTCTAGAGGCAAAATGGTTAATTATCCTTATGCTCTTCCTGAGGGAGTCTCAGAACCTGGTAGTGAAATCAGAAACTTGAATCCATAGCTCTGAGTGCAACCGAAATGGTAGCTAACCAGTTTTGTTTGCACGTGAACTATGGTGAGAATTGGGATGGTGGAAGAGGACTTTACAAAGTGAGTGTATGTTACTTTGGGGTAGGTGGACATTTACAGGACCCCTGTAACCAGGTAGCATTGACAATCCCTGCTGTGATTATCTCCATCTTAACTAACTTCTAGCCTTGAAAAGGCAGGAAAAGTTCATGAAGGTGCTGAGATGCTAATTCAGGCATCGGTATCTTCTACCACTTCCTAACCACTTGCCAGACTCTTACACCCTATCTCTGGGTATTCCTTGGCTTTTCACCAAGGAATATGCTGCATCTTTCAGTCTATCTGTACATTTTAGGTTTCAGAGGTTTGAGTTTTGTCTGTTCTAATAAATATATTTTTCCCCCCAATTTAGACAACATATTGAACTTATCCTTTCTTGGGTCTTTGAGACACTGTCAGGAAAATCCATTAAAACCAATTAAAAAAAAAAAAACCTATCTATGCCATGGACTTGCATTTTTACAGGCCAACACATTGAAGAAGCTGAGGCCTGGCTTCCTGGTTCGACTTTGACTGGCGGGGACCGCAACTGAATCTGGGGGGGGGAGCAAGCCGCAGAAACAGAAGTTGCAAGTATGAGATGGAGAAATTCAACATGTGTAACATTTCTTAGCACAATAAGTAGAAGACAGGGATTTTGCATAAAGTAGTTTATCATGCGATTTTACTGGTTGTCCCAGGAGAGCAAAAAGGCTGTGAAAGTTGCAGGAGGTGCATATAATCTTTTTTCAGCTTCTTACTGCCAGCAATTTCTTCTTTTCTCTGCACGTGGTGTGACAGCACAGCACACAAAAGGAGAGAGGAGTCAAGCTGAAATGAAATGCATGTTTCACAGCATTCTTGCAGACGTGGAGTTAATTGAAACAATTCTTACAAAGGTTTCCTAAGCCAGGGCATCAGAAAGTATGCACTGACTGTTATGCATTGGCTATTCTGCTAATTTTGACCAAACATGAGAAAAATTTAGATATCATGTACCTTGCTAGGACACCCTGAAAATGCAGAGGTGCTGTACAAGGAATTGATGCACTACAGGCAGAAAGATCTTCCTGTTAATAGAGAAACCTGTCTGGACAGTGGACAGGAGACAGGGATAGAAGTCTCACTGAGGACACAGCACCTCTGGGGAAGACAGTGTAAGGGTGACATTTGATCTGTGCATCCAAAGCACCCACAGGCCGAGCAACCTGCTATACAGGAGATTTACCTCCCAAACTGCCTTGATGGCTACTAACTTTTTGGTTCCAAACTGACTGGAAGAAAGCTGCAGGGGCTGGAGTCTGCCAGCTTCCACCTTCTTACCATGACCCTCCCACCATGCCCAGCAGTGTTTTCACATTGACTTCCACAGCACAGGAGTGAACCAGGGACATGTCACTGTGATCACTTCCCTTCCTGTCCTGAAGTTCTCCCTCCTCTAGCAATTCACTTAGGTTTGCAAATGCCAGTCTGGCCTTAGTACAGTATTTTTTTTTCAGACATCTGCAGAACGCTGTCCCTGCGGTGTCCACCTATAAAAATACCCACAGCATCACAAGATCAACTTCTAATAGTGAACAGGGAGGCATAAAAGCACTACCATGTGCTTTTGCTAGCCAGGCAATGCCTGTAAACATTGCAGTTAAGTTCCCATGGCCTAAATCTAGACTGTCAGCTAATACAATGCTACACAGATTGAAGTTTAATAACTGAGACTTCAGCTTCACTTACGTGCTTTGCAGCATCCTTAGAAGACAGCTATACCTCTGCTTCAGTCTTCCCTGAATATACATTAATATCTAGGCAGTCAACCACCCAGCTAAAGATTGATGCCTGGGTTCCTCAAGCAGTATAGCATGCTGTGATTTAGATAAAGGTATTCTACTCATTTTTTTATGCTACCTAACCCCCATCCCATCTGTGGATGCTGCATGCAATTTAACTAGATAAAAATGTTTTCTTTAGATACTAAATTTTAAAGAACAGCTTTTTTTCCCCTCTTCATTTGGCATTCAACTATCCATCAGGGTAAGCAACAAGTGACTTGGCAGATAATTCAGGACATATGGCTTTGAAGAACTGGTAATTTAAAAGTACTTGGACAAGTTTCCTCAACTCATTTACCTTAATTTGTGTTATTCTCTTTTACATGTCCCCTAGCAGCTGGTACAGCTAAAAAAGTGTAGAAAATATAATGCAAGTGACAAAATAACCTTTTCCTGAGTTGTATTACTGTATACCACAAAAACCTCACTCAGAAACTGAGTAGCAGAAGGAGTCAAATACAGTTCAAAGCTGTTAAACATACACACATGCCTCATCTGTAGTCACCAGGTGGCACCAGATGTATCCATATATTGCCAATTAGCTTAAACCTACTGTAACCCATGTGGTCTTTGAAGTGAAAAGCATATCATGTATGAATATTAGGTAGAGCCCAATAGCTGAGTGGTCAGCAGACTAGAGAGTTTAGATATAGCTTTAACAAGATCTGACTTGGTTTGGGGGTTGTTGGGGTTTGTTTGGGTTTTTTCTGAGAAGGAAGTACTGAAGAGTAAGATTCAGTAGCACCTCCTAATTTTGAAGATACTGGTTGGGAAACTTTTCAAAAAATGCAAAAATGTATTATTTTAACTAAATGCATTGATTCTTGGTCAGCATTAACATCTTTTTACACTTTTTCCCCTTTTCTTTTTAAACATTGAAATGTTAAAAGAATTAAATTTTGGAGAAGAATCAATTATTTCAAAAGATACATTTCAGCTGTCCTGAAGAATTGTAGCTTCTGTTGATACAAGAGGAAATTTTCTTCTGGCATTCTGACATTGTCAATGAGCTCTTGAATTATGTAGGAAATCCTATGCTTAAAAATTCTTTTGTTTTACAAATATAATTACACTATTTTATGAGGGTGAAGCTGAAATTAGCTATGCATCATACATGGTATATTATCCTGTGAATATAAAAAAATTAGTGAGAGCAAGTTCATTTACTTGTAAATCATGAGTTGTATCAGGTTTTTTTCTGTATTTGAATGTTCATAACTTTCATCACTAATGAAATATTTGGGAATCTAAACTGATTTGTGAGCTTGGCAGTATTTAGCACGTGCATTTTTCTTATTCCTTATTATCTGTCTCCTCTGTGAATAACTTTTCATCAGGGGCAGAAAAAAAAAAGCAGAAGGATGAAATCTTGACCTCACTGAATCATTGGCAAAACTCCCGCTAACTTCAAGGGGCCAGGATTTTACCACACATGACCAGCTTTATACAAAGACAGAAAACCAAACAGGCAAATATACCATGTTATTAAAAGCACAGAGTCTGAAAATGAATCATCTAAACAATACGGCAAATGTCTACAAATAAAAGTAATCAAAAAAGTCAAGTTGTAAGTTGAAATAGAGTTTCAAAAAGAACTCGATTCTCCAGGGAAAAAACATATCTTTCTGTCTAAACACTGAAAATATAAATTTTAGTATATAATTCTAAGCATCCAGATTTTATATCTTTAGCCTATTGTAATGATTTCTGAGCCAGCAGGTACTTTTGATTATATTAAGTACGCACAGTTGTATCTGCTTCATTGCAGCATTACTGCAAAAATGTAATCGACATTTACATTCTCTTCAGCATGACCCATTCCTAAAAATGAACCAATGTGATTATCTACACATACGACACCCACAGAAGCTTAATGGTTGTTGAGGTCCCCAGTGCAAACAACAGCATGCGCATGTAAATAATCTATTTGTCTAAAGAACATTTTTTGCAAGCACTGGCTTGCAAGCAATATTTGCATTGACAATGGGCAAGCCTAGCCTTGGACAGACACAAAAGGAGATGGCTCTGTTCAAACGATCCATGATTATTCTTCATGCTTTACAGTAATGGAAAGACCCTCAGCAAGTACAAACAGAGAAACCAAGGAAGAGAAGGAGAAGCAGCACTTGTCATACCAGCAGTGGAGTCTGGCACTGAAACAACACGCTTAAGCTCCAGCCCACAGAGCTAACTTCTAGTTTGGAGGAAAGAAGTTTGTGGCTAATTTAACACTGTAGTATGCATCCAAAATGTAAGCCTATCTTTCATCTGCTATAGCATGAAGCTCACCTAAAACAAGTTTTACTATTTGTATTCATGCGTTTCCATCACAGTAGATGTGGCATATACCAAAAAGTAGTCCTGAAAGTCTGAAAAACAGCCTGAAATTTAGGCACCTAGTATAAGGTAAATTTGTATACTCTCTCTCTAGCTAGTCCAAAAAGTCGTTTACGCTGTCTTAAGACAAATAATTGAGAAAGACAGCATAAGTTGTTCTCCAGGTATCTGCTGGTTCCCCCCCCCCCCCCCCATTGATAAGGGGAGCCCAGGCAGCCAGATGAGAGATGAGACACAGCTTTGGATGGCTACTGTCAGGTGAGATGAACTCCACTCTGCAAATGGCAACTTCTGCTATAGAGGCTGGAGAATGGAGACACAGGTGGTTTAACTGGCTTGGCACAGGGCCATGCACTGATCCTTCCAGGTCCTGGTACATTGCATTGAGAAATTCCCATACATTGTATTCTCATCTGCACTATCAGTTGAGAAATAATGAAACAAGACAAACATAGTGAATCTAGTTTTCTTCCCTTTCTCTGGCATAAATCTGTTGTCATTATACGGGAGCTCTGCTTTTACTTGCTAGAAGAAAAGGCAGACACACACATTTGTACAAAGACCTACTATCTTTCTTTCTTTCTTTCCATAACCAAAAAAAGCATAGAATTCATGTTATTTTATCAGCAAAAATTATACTCTTTACCTATTATCTGCAATTCTATCCATAGCAAGTACACTATACTGTAATTAAAGTATATTGTATGCATTAGCTGTGAAAGGGCTGTAATCATTTCAACATACTATTCATTGAAATACATTAATACAGTACCTATAATACATGAAAATTGAAATAGATTAAAATAGAATACAATATTATAACTATTTTTAAGGGTTTTCTTCCTGGAAGATTCCTAGGAATATCAGAATTTCTGGACTATGTTATCCTGTCTCCACTAGTTTCTTAAAATGAGAAAGATATGCAAGAGGCTAGTTGCCTCCTAGAGATGTCTCAAGGCAGTGCAAGGGGAAGCAGAGTAGGTATCATATTTATCATGAGACTGTATGTAATGATTTTCTCCTTTGAGAGAAGACAGGGAGAAAAGGAGAGGAGTTTGTACCTTTCTAGCTGTACTTGATAGGATGGACAACTACTGGAGAGAGGGCTGAAGTTCTGATCAATTGGGTCATGTCTCCCAGTGTTGCCTGCATTAATGATCTTAAGTAATTAATTATTAATGATCTTTAAAGGTCCCTTCTGACTCAAACCATTCTATGATTCTATGATGTCTAAACACAAATTAATACAATGCATACAGCAAAGTCACTGATTTTCTGATTTTAAATACTTGTGATAGTTAGATTTGTTTTTCTTTTTGCGCACTCCCCTTGCACAATTCTTCTCATTAGAGCAGACTACAAACCTAGAGAAAATCCTGCACATACCTGTTTCTCCCCACTGGGCTTCTTGTGGTTTAACAGCAGCTCCACAGCACCAACTACCTCCTTTCGTATGGCATGCAACAGAGCGTCTCCCACATATACATTAAAACTTAAGAGCAGCTCAATGAGCTCAAGGTTCTCATTTTCAATTGCAATAAGGAGTGCAGTTCTTCCCAGGGGATCAATGCAATTAATATTGATCTTGAAATAAATTTCTGCTTCCTCCAAAGCTTTCTTTACACTGGCATAATCTCCTTTCTCCACGGCGTTCAGATAGGCTTTCTCTGAAGGAGACAGTTCAGATTCTGCCCGTACAATACGAAGAGGGATACGATCTCTGTAGGGAGCATTGACACTTCTTTTGTAGTAGAACTGGGCCATATTTTATGCCATTCTAATACTTTGTCTCTGCAATATGAAAAGAAAGATTAAATCAATAATATATTTTGGGGGTACAGTGCACCAAATTAATATCTGCAATATGTAAGTATTTCAAACTCACACTAAAAAGTGATGTTGAAATAAGTACAAATGATCTCTATCAATAGAGCTTGTCAGATCACCAGTAAAATGCGGAAACCAAAACATATAACCAAGTTGTCGCAACTTACCAACTCAAAGCATATCTGTCAGCATACCATTCCCTTGTATGTATACCTCATGCATGTCACAGGTTTAAGGGAATACGATACAATGTAGTTTGCACCAAACCTGTCGCTCCACTTTATCCTTAATTTCTTCATTAATTTCCATTGCCTCATGTTTCCCACAGTTTAAGAGTATTCTCGTACACAGTTGCTCCTGCTGCTCAGTAGACTACAGGGCACGTACACCTTTAAAGCTTGATTACGGTAGTGGTTATGTCACACAGAGATTGGTTCAGTTGCCCACAGAAGGTACCTGCGCCTCTGAGATGCACTACTTATCTCATCTGCACTCCAGCACGGCTTGCGTCCTTCACAACGCCTGTGCACATTCGGTACCTCCGTGCAAATGTCTCTGGTATCCTAAACAACACAGGCGTCACCCAATCCTTCTGTGCAGACAACTAAACACAGCCCTTCTTATCTGTTTCTTCAGCTTGGGCAGAAAGAACTTGTTAGAGCTAGAATAGTTATTAGCATTTACATCTTTCAGTGCTGCTGAAATATCCTGACTTATCTTTGGCAGGCACAGTTCAGTGGTGAGCTTTCCTACTAAGATTTTGATTCAATCTCATATGCTATTAGAAAAACATTCATATAAAATGCTTTTTCAACCAGCACTTACTAGGGTATAAATTAGAATTCAGAGCCTAAAAGGAAGAACAAAATCCATACGAGAGAAATTCCCAAGGACTGGTAGATAATAATCATCATTTTGACTCTGAACTATTCAGTTCTAAACTGGAATTAATACTGAAACACTGCAACTGTAAAACAACTCTAAAGTCTTACATATAATAAAGCATTTAATGCCTCTGCTTTTACTCTGTATACTTTGTGCAAGGACTTCACAAAAATAATTCTTTCTAACAGGATGATTTTCTCCTGTCTCTGCGGGGGGGGGGGGGGGGGGGGTTTTTTTTTTT
>NW_010972787.1:9492599-9550784 GCF_000737465.1 Haliaeetus leucocephalus
GTGTGGGGCGGGGGGGGGGGGGGGGGCGGGGGGGGGGGATATTTGATTTTAAAGAACAAGGTACACAAAAAATATTTCCTTCTGCACTTCAATTAGAGGTTGAACACCTTACTAGCCAAAGAACTGTAGTTTCTCATCACTTTCTCAGCTGACAATGCAAGTTGCAGTAACCCACTGCCTTTTCCTCCATTTCCTTCAGGAATTAAAAAAAAAAAAAAAGTTTGTTGAGATCCTAGTTTGGAAAAGATAATACATATTTTTATCATTGTGAAATTTTGATCAATCAAAAATTTCACTAAACACTGTGAGGAACATAGTAATTCATCTGCTCCAGTCTCCTTATGCAGTGCGATGAGAGCTAAGTACAAAGGCTAAATCGTTTTCTTTGTTTCCCAGGGCAGATCAACAGGGCTTGAGGCAGGCAGGAGACAGCAAAGGAGACATGTTAGAAAGAATTCCCCTCCAGATCCATATACAAGAGCTGAGCAATTGCAATCCTCTGCAAGGTGTTTCCCTATTCTCCCTCCAAGATGGTATCAGTCTGCAGTCTGGGCTACTAGAGGTTGCACAGTCTGTGGACTATGTTCTGTTAATCTCACTCTAAGTAAAATAAAGTACATATCCATTGCACAGTTTTGTACCCCTGGAACAGAGATACCACATTCTTATTGTTAATGCACTGTGTTTTACCAGTTTGCTTTTCTTTCTTGCTTTTCAAAATTACAAGTTCAATTCAAGAAGAAAAAATTTTCGTGTATGTTCAGCTCCAAATTAACAGACTTAAATGTAGATGTTCACAAGTAGATATCTACAAGAAAGGTGGGTTGCTATATTCCCATTACAGCCATGGAGATTTAGGGCTCACAAGTTGTCATCTGGTGCTGGATGCTAAAGGGCATCCTGCCTGACTCCAGCTGCCACCTCAGAATGACTCAGTCTCACAAGAGGTCTATTTCATATATGTCAGGCAGATGTTGGGTTAACCCACAACAATGCACAAACATTATTCGGTTTCTTAAGATGTACAAAGAGTTCCTCAAGATTGCTGGAGAAAATGGAGTGACTGTAACTGGGAGGTTATTCCTAAAAGCTCCTCTCTCTTAAAAGCACAGAAACAAATAAACGGATCATTGCCTCCCCATTTATTGGGAGTTAAACCAGCAATTAACTTGTATCAATGAAATTGGGCATCATAGAGATGCTTATGGTAGAAGAGTAGAGTGACTTACAGATGGGATCTATTATGATTTCATTAGGATGATCTGGGGGGGGTTCATTCTTTGTTTTTATCATAAGTCTGAGGAAGGTCTATTATTGCTTCACTGTAAACCCTAAGGAAAACACTTGTAAACCCAAGAGGTTTCCAGTGTTTTCATCATTCTGGAATGGGGAAAATTAGATCTAAGCTTTTGTCTCTTTCAGAAGAGACACATTAAACACACATTCTTCTAAATAGCTGTCCTCTGCTAGTCTTTCTCTCTCACCTGTACCACTTCCTGAAAATAATCAGCCATAAGTAAAGTTTTGTCATAACTAAAAATATATGTTTACATGCAATTAGAAAGTAGAGATTGATTGCTGATACAGTACACTCCTGGAAGGTGATATATACATCAAAGATAATGGTTCATGTGTGTTTACAAAAATAAACATTTATTTTGATTTTATCTACAGGTAAGTAGTGTTGTGTGACAACAGGTACTGTGCTGTCACATGCAAATGTATGCATATGACAGATTTACAAGGAGAGCTGTAAGAGCTAGGAGTAGCCAGCAGCAGTAAGGAAGTATCCATTTGCTTTGAGTTCGTCTGCAGGAACAAGAGTCTAAAGAAACAAGTGGTCCAGTACACTAGACCAGTGCAAGGGGAATAAAAGACAATAAACCATTTATGGTGCAAAACTTAGCAAAAGTGGAATTATAGTTTCCACAGAGTCCATACACCTGACACATAATAAAAATACTTCAGAGAAGAGATAAAGACAAGAAAACTTGCCCTGAAAATAAGAGTATAATCACATATCAGAAACTCATTATAACCACAAGCCAATAAACACCACGTGACAGATTGTACCCGAGTCATCCAAACATTCAGACTCATGGGGCTCAAATTCATACCTCGGAGGAATTCTTTTTGTCTCTTTATTGAACTTGGTGAGGGGAATTAGGGACTGGGAAAGAAGTTCGAGACAAAGAGAACTGATCTTCAATATTATTCTGCTCTTGCCTGTCATCCCCCTAATCCTGACGATGTATTTAAGACGTGCCATAACTAACGCAATTTATTCAACATTTAGAGGAACCCTCTCTGACTTGCAAAAGAACATATAATGAACTTGGTAAAGCAAAATAAATTCTTTTGATCAGCTTGGAGAAATATCACAATATCCTCTTTCTACATAATCTGTAGGTGGGTTTGTATTTTTGAAAGGCAAACCAAACTATTACAACTGGCTTTGCAAGATATTCGACGATTTCTCTGACCCAACTGACAGCACTGAAAATTACTATTGATTTAAGAAGTAATAGCACATTGATCAGTATTCTGATCTACTAATCCATGCTTTCTATTAATCCACACAAGGGACTTAGTTACAGCACTTGCAATAAAAGAGCTAAAAATCTTATCAAGCTGTGCAAGGATGAAACTTACTCTTTAAGACACTTAGTATGAAGAGATAATATAAGATACTATGTCTCTGGAATACCTGAATAACTAGACCCCACGATGCACAGAATATTTTGAAATTGTAGCGACTAACTGTAAACCCAGCTGTGAAATGTTTTAGGATTTAGATTTATGCTAGAAAAAAAGCCTCACTGTGTGCAAAAGCAAGAGGTATTAATTTCAAAATAACCTTCACTAGATAATTATGTCACAGCTGAAAATTATGTTTTGAAAGTGCATGTTTCTCCAAATACAGTTAAAAACTAATAAAACACTTAGCATACTTTCCCACAACTAGAAAAAACAAACCAGCATAAACAGGGTCAGACAGTTTGATGATGAAGGGACTGAGAGCAGCCCTGTGGAGAAGGACCTGGGGATGCTGGTGGATGAAAAGCTGGACATGACCTGGCGATGTGCAGCTGCAGCCCAGAAACCCAACCGTGTCCTGGGCTGCATCACCAGCAGCGTGGCCGGCAGGTCGAGGGAGGGGATTCTGCCCCTCTGCTCCGCTCTGGTGAGACCCCACCTGCGGTTCTGCATCCAGCTCGGGCGTCCTCAGCACAGGAGAGACAGGGACCAGTTGGAGCAGGTCCAGAGGAGGGACACAAAAATGGTCCGAAGGCTGAACACCTCTCCTGTGAGGACAGGCTGAGAGAGTTGGGGTTGTTCAGCCTGGAGAAGAGAAGGCTCCGGGGAGACCTTATAGCAGCCTGCCAGTACCTAAAGGGGGCTTATGAGAAAGATGGAGAGAGACTTTTTACCAAGGCCTGTAGTCACAGAACAAGGGGCAACGGTTTTAAACTGGAAGTAGGCAGGTTTGGATTGGACGTAAGGAAGACATTTTTTACAGTGAGTGTGGTGAGGCACGGGGACAGGCTGCCCAGAGAGGTGGTCGATGCCCCATCCCCGGCAGTGTTCAAGGCCAGGCTGGATGGGGCTTGGAGCAACCTGGTCTAGTGGAAGGTGTCCCTGGCCACAGCAGGGGTTTGGACTAGGTAGTGTTTTAATCTCCTTTCCGACCCAAACCATTCCATGATTCTATGTTGTCTTTATGATTTTCTTTATCAGTATTTGCAAATATGCTATTCATCACCAAGCTAGCTGTAGAAATGACAGAACAAATATTAACAAAAATATTGAATAATGTTATATAATTATAAAAGATATTCAATTACTTTCATGCCATTAGTCTGACCACATTATATACTATAATACTTTAAGCTACACTTTAAGAACTTAAGGGAGGTTTTAGAAAATACAATATTAAATCTACAAAACATTGCAGCTTGACATTGGTAAAATTTTTAGCTATGAGCTAATTATAACATATGAAATATATGAATCTATTGACCCCTACAGTCAAGCAATTTGCAATGACAGGAAACTAGCCAGAATGCTTTAGTGCTTCTCCAGTGGCATGAGATATGTCCAAATGGGGCACAGAGCCAACTTCCTATGGAAGATTCATCCCACCTAATTTTAGGAGCACGGCTGATTTATTTAAATATTGACATTTATCATCATGTTTTCACATTGCCTAGGGTACCTCACCCCTCCTTCCACTGTTTCTACCAATGAGCACAGTTTTCCTTGACGGGTCCCATGTTACACCTGCCAGCCCTGGGCCAATGCAAGCCCTGTGCCAATGTCCTGGGCATCTCAAATGGCCCAAACACCCAAATTCTGCTTTAGCAACTGACTGCTGCCCTCAGTGTTTACAGTTGAGAGTAAGGCACTTCCTGAGCATAATTTGTCTGCCTTGTTTTAGACAGCTCCATTAGGTGAGAAAAGTCATACCCTTCTATTAACATGGTTAAAAAAGAATTTGGTTTTAATTTCCCTTTCAAGGGCCTCCTCAGCTTGATTTATGGCTACTCTCACATTATTGGACATTGTGACCTCTAAAACCTAGCTTACTGTATTGGTCAGTCCTTTCTCCCTTGTCTGTAGGCTCCCAGTTACTCCTGATTTCCTTTCTAAACTGACGACTCAGTCAGTTGGGTTTAGAATCCTTTTCCATACATTTTTTAAACATCTTTTTGGAAGCAAGTCGCAATTATATTTTGTCCTAAAAAAAGTCTAAGACACATTTGCATTAACCTTTGTTCTAAATTAAATTTGGGGTGGATTTTAGATGAAAGTAAGCAAACCAGTGTCAGAGAGCATACTGAGGTTCAGAAAGCTTTTATTTTTATATACACTGGTAATTATAAATAGTGAATAGGCTCAGCAATAGAGCCAGTTTTTCAGCAGTTCTTTCATTTACCAGAAAATTTCCACAGACCTGAAAAAGCCAGTAGCTTAGAGCTAAGAACAGTTGCTTGAAAAGAGGGGGAATCTTAGTTAAATCTTTTCTCAGGAGGGTCTGGTAATTACAGAGTTATTGGATTTCCCAGCATCAATTCCTCTCTCAGAAATCCAGCATTAAGAGAGAAAAAAAAAAAACAAAACCAAAAACACAAACAGAACAAAAAACCAACCAAAACGCACCTATGATACTTGAAGACAAGATACTAAGAGAGTCAGCTATCATTGGCCTACAGCAGATGTACCGACTGAAGTGCACGCACACACCCCCACTATATATATTTTGCTTCCTGCTCTCTGCAGATGTCAGGGAAATATAATCAGCACCTGAGCAGAAGAAATATATAGAAGAAGAAAACCATAATACTTTGACAGAACATTGATTCTTATGAGAAAAGATTTCTTTCTTAACAGGCAGTTTCATTTACATCTGCTACAGACCACTATTTCAAATTATATGGGACTGTATTTTTCATACACCGTTTTTCAGAGAGGCATGGAAACATTTTGCCTTTTTTGCAAACCTTTAACATTTCCACTCTATTTATCATTATTTGATAATTCAATATTTTTAAAGAAAAGCTGATATTAATTTTACTGATACTAAAATAAATAATTGGAAATTGTCTTCTGATGCTATATCATATGTGTGTATATACATGCCTATTATAACCACAGATACACAGAAGTTTCCCCATCAAAGTTAAAGCTGGAAAAAAAATGCAACCAGAAGTCCTTGGCTTTTATTCAACCTCTGCTTTTGCCTTATTTGCTTCCCCTACATATATGATCATATCCTCACTATTTTTCCAGGGGACCCTGACTTGCATTTCCCTTGCATGCTGTCCCCTACCCCAAAACACTATTGTAGCTGCGTGCAATGGAGAGAGAGGAATATCAGTGACCCACCAGCAGGCACCAAGGGCCTCTGTGACAAGCCACTTCTATTGCCAGCCACAGTAATGTGCTTGCGTATTGTAACCCTTCCAGAGACAGGCAAAGACACCCGATGACAACGCATCTCCTTCAGCAGATGGGCAGCTGGATGGACACAGATGTGCTCCATAGTATCCACATGTGCCACTTCTGAAATCCTCATTGATGCTACCCTTCTAAAAATACTTCATTTCCACCACTGATCACTCAGTCAGACTTACTGTAGCATTGTTATACTATATAGCTTCTTCTATGATGTCATCAAAAGTACACGTCTGATTTTGCTCATGAGTTTGCTCTTCAGACTATTTGTGTGGAAAAAAAAAAGTGAAACTTCATAAGAAGTTACTATGGAAGTGCCCTGCTCAGGAAACCAAAACATTTATGACAAGTTAATAACATGCTGATTTCTCGGTGATCTTCTGAAACTATTTTATATGCACTTTTCATGGCAAAGGAAAGTTTCTGACTTTTGTTATATTCATGAAAAGTATGAAATTTTCTTTCTAAAATAGATCTGTGACATACCAGCTTTAATCTGACACAGAATTGTATTTGATACACAGTAAAAATGATGTTCAAAAGGAATTTTTGAAAGCAAGACTCTAGCTCTGATAAATCCCAGTACAAATGAAGCATGAAGTTCCTTCACTTTCAGCCACCAGGACAGACTGTTTCATTTGAACAAGAACAAAAGAAATGCAGATAAACCTTTGATTTTTGAACCCAGCATCAGTCCAGATACTGGTGTATAACCAAATGTCTAGACAAGTAACTTAAACGTGCCTCTAGCACTGAGGTCAACTGAATAGGCTGTACCCATACCATTAAACTCTCTTGGTCCCAAAATAGGACACTGAATGAGAACTGTTACTGGGAATAATTTGGGGTCCATGCTAACTCCTCAACTGTGCCTGGAAATTGCACAGTTAAGATGTTAATTGCCTTGAGCCAACACAATTCCAGGAACTGTTCTAACACCTTCAGCTGCAGGTGATGGTGTTCCACTGCCCACGCGTGCCTTCTAGCGCTATTTATTTTACAATTGTTATAGCTGGCAATACAGTACACGGGGTCCTCACCTGAAAGTCATTTTTCATTGTTACAACTATGATCAGCTTCAGACTTGAAAGCTAACAACAGCAGAAGTAGCAATTTGGACTTTAACACCGAGTCATGCATGCAGGAGATAAACTGAAAAGCACAATATGCTGTACGTTCCCTGTGAGGCTGTTGATTAACTTTGAATAGAGCTAAACCTCATTTGTGCTCTGGTTTAAAGTACCCTATAATCCAAGTCGCAGTATAGCAAAGAACATGACATAGTATACAGCTGTCAGTGCATGATGGGAGGCAGGCTGTCGTGTTGTCTGCTTATATGTGTTCTGGCTTCACAATCAGCAAGGCAGGTCACCAGCTAGAAGGAACAACTTTCAGGGGCCAAGACACAATGGATACATGACAGATTAAATTCTACCACTGTCTTACATTAGCAGCTGAAGAGATCAAGTCCCAGGAGAGTACAAATGCTGACATTCAGTGAATGTGATAAACCTTTACTGCGGTGACACTGATTACTTGCCTAGATGTTTTTTTGTCAGTTTTAAGACAGGATGCAATTTCATAGCAATTTGGGGGGTTTAAAGCATTGTGCTTCATATATAGCATAAGGATGTTCTGTAAGTTCAGTTAGGCTACACCGAATGGGAGGAAACTTTCATATTCTAGGGCTGACATCACATCAGATCTTAGTTAAGAATGACAGGTTCTTGTAACAGTGACCTTTAAGGTCAGGACTGGTATCAGCCTGAGGTTTGAGAAATATCAAAAGATCAGGTTTAGGAGATTATGGAAAAAACATCGTTGACAGATATTAGAAATTATTAACAGATCATATAGGGGTAGGATTATTTGGGCCTAGGTACGCAGTACTGAAAAATCTGTATAATTGTTAAAATCAGAGGTATTCAAGAACTTGCTTCTTCAAATACAGCTAAAACTGAGCCTAATTTCACTTACCTTATGCACTAAAAACCAGATAGCTCCACACATGAAAAAAAATGAGCACCGCAAGCTCACAGAAGTATCATTAAATGATTATAGCTCTCTAGTACATAGTAAATTAGTTCATCGTCCCAGTTTTATTTAAACTAGAAAGAGATACTCTCTGAAAAAAACAACATGCATGTTTACCTCTTGCTGATGGGTAGCAGTATGCAAATATCCTTGGGAAAGTGCGGGAATGACCCTGAAGCCTGAACTATTTGTTCTTGCTCAGACGGGAATACTGAAGCGTTTAAGCCTGCTACCAAAGCAAAGGAGAGAAAGGCTGATTTCCACTGACCGACGTGAACTTGTTCTTTGAAATGACGGAGCATGAATGATGTCAGCCCAGCCTACATGCAGTAGGCAGCCAGTTTGGGGTGGGAAGGACAGAGAAGGCAATAACATAGATAATGATCTTAATGAGCGACTGCACTATCCAGTTGAGCTGACTTCCCTTGGCTGTCTCCTTGGCTGGTGTTATTCTCCTGGGTAAACTCAAGGAGCTCTCCAAAATAATTTTCAAGAGAAAGTACATCAGTGTCATCTGGCTACAGAGACGCCCTTCTTCCAGCATTGCCAACAGTAGTGCTGACCTCACGCTCCGAGGGTGCGATCCTGCAGTATTCATACAGCACAGCAACATTTCTCAGGGGACGCGGGGAGCAGGCTGTCCCCTGCTCACGCGCGGGGAGGGCGGTCTTTCTCCAAACGAGGAAAGCATGGGAGAAGAAACAAGTACACAGCTTCTGCTGAGAAATTAAACTATGGTTGGGCAGAAAGGGTCTGACGGTACAAGTTCACTTGAGGAGGAAAGGGGAGGGGAGGTAAAGTAGCCTGGGAAATACCGGAGAGGAGCATTACTTGTGGGAGCGACGCTACAAGTGGCAGCGACTTTTCTACGCTTCAGGATCTGTTTACGTGCAGATCCGCATCTTCCCATGATGAAGCTCCAGGCAGCATGCAGTTTGGCCAGAAAAGGGAGGCTTTGGGCAGACTGCCCAAATACCTTCCGTAAAGATTTTCTAATAAAAACGCTCCAATGTGGGTCCATTTTCAGATGTACAAGCTAAGCCACCCCGAGGATAAGTTAAAACACTTCCTAGCATTTAGGGCCAATAGAAAGCCAGCGGTGAAGAGATCTGTGTACAAACATATATGCTTACGTAAACATTTCAGTACTGGCTGCTGCCCTCAGAGTAGTATGTATTTTGCGGGGAGCCTCGAAAGAGGCTGAACTAAAATAAAACAAAAGCTGTCAAGAAATAAAAAGTAATTAGGGGGAACTGTTCAGTCTTTGGAATTTATTGGCCTGTTTCCACCCAGATACTCAATGGTTCTGCCCTCACACTGCTTATTCAGAGACAGGTGATTCAGTGCATTTTAATATATTCTACTGTAAGACTTCATAAAAAAATAAAATCAGGAAAACTTAACACACTAACTCAAGTAAAAAGAATAATAACAATCAATCAAATAAAAATCAAATTGATATCAAAGCAAACCAGTTAGACTCCATAGTAGACAATCTAATCTAATTCCACAATCTAGTTAGTTAGATAACACAAAATGTAGTTATACAATTCTAGAAAAGATGGTTACCCATTGGCTAGAAACCCCAACAAAGGAATTTGATTGAAATCAATCAAATTTATAATTTGGTTAGTTAACTAGCCTAACACCAAAACCTAATTACTATCTGGACCAAAGCCTGACAAAAATAATGATAATATTTTTCTCAAGAAATTCTGTTCTTATGTGATGACTAACCCCTTCCTGCCCTTGTAGCAATAAAGACTTCAAAGAATAGAATAGAAAACCAGTAGTCTGACAACTCCTATTTATCAGAACTCATAAAATGACAGCTTTGTGTCACTCAGGGCCTTTAAATGTATAGCACAGAACATGCCCTAATGAGTAGCTTGATGAGTTTATTATATAAGGCTGCATATATCCAGGGGAACATTTCTTTCCAGAAACGTGCCTGCATGGCCAAATTGTCATTTATGCATGTGCCCAAATCACAATTCAGGATAAAAAGTCTCCTGCTAAACAGGAACAGGAGTGAAAAATATAAATAGTAACAATAAGAGAATTCTCACTGCCAGAAGTGGTGAAACCAGAAAGCTGTCATGTGAATTCCCTGGCTTACAAAGGCAGGTCTATTGTAGTGCTCTATAGATTCCTGACCTAGCAGTAACTATGTGAGCTTGGGAATAGCTCAAATGCTTTGAGCACTCTCCAGGAAGTTTATATTTTCTTCCTTGGGTGGGAAAAGGTCAGAAGAATGTACATCACCATATTACAACACAAAAACTTTAAAAACAGATCACCTGAAAACCTTAACAACAAAGCTAGCTCCTGAACACTCACTTATGAGCTGCTTTCTGAAGTATTATGTAAAGTCTTTTCTCCTAAATAATGACTCCTCTCTCAACCATACAATTATTCCAGCTGGTTATTCACAGGAAGAATATATTTGACAGAGACAGAAATAGGAAATAATTAATATAGAAAACGTGCACTGTGGAAAATGCATCTTGTCATGATTTCCAACTGGTAGAGGATTAATTCTGCACTCTTTTAGGCCAGGTTTTCATTCATCTAGTCTAAAAAGTAATCATTCAGATTTAACTCTGGAACTTGGGAGTAAGAAACTTCATTTTGAAGCATCTGTGTTATGTTTCCTGCAGCTAGAGCCAGAGGGGACAAGTTCATCTAAACGCAAACTAGCCTAACTCAGAGCTGCAACCAATTCTCAATTTGGGAATACTTGCTGGGCAAGACAATAAAATAAATGCTGAAGACAACAGGAAGTGCTATTAAAATTTCAGCAAAATGAAACTTAGATACTAGAAGCTCTTTGAAACATTATTTCAGCTATCAAGAAGATGAGATGTTACGAGAGATTCACAGACCTAAGGATCACTGCAAATACCTGATCCGAACACCGTCATAAGGCAGGTCAAAAGAAAATCGGCATTGCTTCCTAGTCCTGAGAACCCAGAACTGGAAGAGGCTTCCTGGGTCACCAAACCCAGCCTCTTTATCACGGGAAGCTCTCTCGGACAATCTTTCCTCGAACAGATCAGGCTGCCTGTTAGAAGTAGTGGGCATCCCCCTGCCTGACCCACCTTCCCCTCTGCTGCTTCAGAGTGGTGGTGGACAGAGCCTCGTTTCTCTGACAAGATAATTTCCTCAATCCCAAATTAGGTTCAGCTGTTGAGGGCTGCTGACAGGATTATCCCTCCTCCAGAACAGTTAGAGAAAAAGCTGTCGCTCCTTTAGACTTCATTTTGCCAGGCTGCATAGACCTGGGTCCTTGACAGCTCCAGCCCATTAACACACATTGATGCCACCTGAAATGCCCAGATGCTGCCCTGAAAGGGTATGGGTCCCCTCCAGCTCTTGTGTCACACCCAACCCCTCATACCCTCAGGCGTTCAACTGGTAAAAGGTGCCTACAAGTGGGCAGCCAAACTGCATCTTCAGTCTCCTTCTGCATTTGCACTATTTCTTTCCCATATCACTTCTTGTGAGTGACCTGAAGCGTATATGTTACTCCAGGACACACTTCCCTGCCTTCTCGTACAATTTCAATGCTTCTCTACCTCATGCCCAGATATTTTGCTTGATTAAGTTCTAGACATACAATCTACTTGTTCAAGGCTGTATCATAATCATCACCTTCAGTCTGCAGGTAACTCATGTTCTTTTCCTCCTCAGCTGTTTTTAGTCAATAAGCTTCCAGTGTAAGCAAAAAAACCCCTTTTTTTTATTGCTCTATAAATGCTTAACCTTGTAATTTGCACTGCTAGATAGATTAGACTAACCTTTTCTGCTTTGCTTTCTGCAGTAATGAAATAACTGGTCTCAAGGGCAAAGCAAAAGAAACCTCATGATGCATGTACTTAACTCTCCAGTGATGCATATATGTAAGAATTTTTTTCTTCCAGCCTTGCAGCAATCAGCTTCCTTCCCAGTTCTTGAGTTTTAGTCAGTTTTCTCCTTACTTAAGTGCATCGCACAGGTCTCTGCTTCCATTAGTACTCAGTAAGTCTTTGGCTCTGTGATGTCTTGTACTTATGAATGCCAAACGTTCCCTGTGAACTACATGAACTTTATTCTTGAAAACTTTGTTCTAAATATACCTGCCACGATTTTATTTTATTGGATAGGATAGGTGGAACATAAATATGAGCCATTATTTTGTTCTTTGTTTCTTTTATTTCATTTTATCAGATTTGCCAGTGAGACAAGACAGAGGCCATCATCAAGTGGCTAAAAAGAGAGGTTTATAGTGTTTACTGTTTTCTTCAAGTAAATAAAATGACATCCATCTCATACTAGTGAATGTAAGAGGTGAATACTGTAGATACTAACCACATTCAGTGGTGCTGTACGGAGATTCAACAAACCTAAATTTAGACAGCTTGCTAAGGTTTCTAAGTTGGAATGTATTTATCTTGGACTCCCTCTAGAGTTAGTGGAGAAAGAGAAGGAAAGTCCTGCTGCAAGCAATTCAGTCAAATCTCCATTTCTTTCTTTTGACTGGCATAGGTGGGCACGAATCTAGGCCTGAACACCTGCATTTGAAGAAGTTTCTGAACTAAACATGCTCAGAAAGTTCATTTTGAAAAGAAAATATTGCAAATAAATTGCATTTGGTCAAAACCAAAGGAAGACAAATGTACAAAGGAAGACATGCCCCTGCCTTGACTGGAGTATGTCCTGATGTGTGGGATATGCAGGTTCTTGTCACTATTTTAAATCAGATACAGCAATAACCTAACTGCAGGCTATGGGTCAATCTTGTTTTGGAAAGATTTCCCTTTGCAGGAAACCTATTTCTTACTCTAATTCCCTTCTAAGTATGAATACATACAGCAGCAGGTGATGGAGTGCGCTGTGAGTTGTGGCACATGTCCCCGTTCAGATACTGTGCTAAACCAACATACCAAACCATTGGTGACCACTAGAAATCTCATTAAATGTCCTGAAAGATTAAAGAAGCTCACCCATGTTCAAGGGGTATATATGTACAATCGACTATACCTGGTAAGGGAAGTAATACCTACTTTTCCTTGAAATTAGTTTTCTATGAGGTGAAATCGACCCTAAGCTACATAAAGATTACCTTCAAATACATATGTGCAAGCTATTACAATTAATCATCATTGTGCAGATGTATCCTACGTTCTCTGTAGTCCCCTGCCTGCTAATGTTGCACAGTTACATACTGAGTGTATGAATTTTTCAACCTCAGTCGCTAGTGATGGAGTTTCCATTTGCAAATATTTTCTTCTTCTAAAGATGAGACTTTAATATATGAAGTTGAGCACAATCCACATAAACCAAAGGTAAAACCAAATATTAGTAACACTGCTATGTACTTCTACTAAGTAATCTTCATGCTCTGTCTTGAAAGTAATTAGTTTCTTGACCCTATGCATCTACTAGAATATCATTGCAAAATACACTTTTTAAAAATCCTAATTTTCAGTCTAAAATTACTCATAGAAAATTCATATGCATTTTTTCTCGTTCTAGCATCTGCTTATAGAATAACTTTTTGAATTCCCCAACATATACCTTCATGGTGCATTTGTAGAAAACAGTATCTTAGGCTCTTTGACTGGGTTTCTGAGTCACTCTGGGATTCATCTTAAATGAAGGATTAAAGTTATCTTTAGCAGAAACAGATAGACTACCTGCATTGTCACTTTCCCTTTAAGAAGGAATTCAGCTTTCTTTCTGACTTCATGGAACAGGAAGAAATTGGAATAATGCTATTTTGATACTGAACTTCTGAAATAAACTTATTCCTGTGAGTATTACTAATATGAATGAGAACAGTTTGGTTTAGCTATAAAAAAAAAGTTTGTAAAGACAACGTATGTTTAGATACTATCTAATAGTTGCAGCATTTTATATTTCATCTTCTCACTTACTAGATTGCCATGTTAATATAAGATCAGGTCAATGTTTTCAATAATCAGCACATTGTTCCAAAGCATCACGGTTCTAAACCATTTAAGCACCTTTTAACATGATTTAAAAAAAATAACATCAGGTTCCATCCAAGACAGTGCAGGCTATCAGAAAATTCCATTTTATAAAATGAGAATGCATCTCAAAGTGCTTATACATAGATTTCGGAACATAGGAGATCAACACCAAATAAATTGATTTCAGGTTTCAAGTAAGTGCAAGACAGAAGACAAAGACCCAGGACAAGATGAATTTCAGTTGCCAGGAAAACTTGCTAGGGTAAAAGAGAGAAGCAAAGCGAGAAAGAAAATTGTCTACAAGTAGGTAGGAGTGGATATATCAGGACTTGACGAAAGAAAAACAAGTATCCAGGATAGATATATAGGAAAACAGCAGGGCACAAATGAAACTGCAGAGAAAATGCTGAAAAACTAATGATGACTCTGCTAGAAATTCCATGTGTAGGAGGTGCATTAACTAAATAAGGACAGATTATTCCGGCCTGACAGTAACATCTTCCCTGGAAGCACAGCTAGCACATTACATTATAGCAACATGCCCTCCAGCCACTTGCTTCCCTACAACCGAACTGGTGTCCCCAGCAGGGATCTCCATCGGTCCCTGCTGGGCTGGGCTGCCCCACATCCCATACATCACCACCAGGCCAGCCACAGCCAGCTGTGCTGAACACTGTACACTGCTGAAGTGGGGAAGTGCCCTGATGTTCTGGCCAACACCAGTGGTTTCTATTCAAGGAAATCTAAAATTATGTAATGACATTCTTTCCATCAAGAGCCACAGTTCCAGACATGCAATAGCCCTTAACAAATAATCAGGAACTGTTAATGTAACATCATCCACCATAAAAATAGTTGATACTGTTTTACCAGAGCTCTGAGGAGAAAAGCGGACAAAAAAATTAGAATAATCCCATTTAAAGTTAAGGCTTGTGAATGGAAAGAAGATACCCTTTGGGAAAGACTAAGAATTAAAATATTCAAAATTATTTTTTTACAGCAGCAAAAATTTAAGGCTATCAGGTGCTTGGGATAGCACATTACTGAAGCACGCATCTCTCAGTCCTCTACACTCATTGCTTGGAACAAGGGGGAAAATGCAACTGCCATTGGTACGTGCTCTGCTTGAGTGCTTACTCAACTCTGGTTGAGTAAGGAAATGCTGGAAGAAGTTTTAATGTTGTTCGCAGTAACCATTCTCAAGGTAAAAATGAGCAACTTTGTTTTTCAGAGTTTAGTCTAGAAACAGTTCAATCAGACTAGACAGTGAGACAAGTGGGACTAATTCAAGGGTAGTATAATTTGGACATTGCCTTTGCAGAGTAGTTCCACTGCTCATCGCACAGTCGCATGTCAGGAAGAACTTCATCAAGCTAATTGTCTGAAAACATAAGGTCAACCTCAAGGTAGAAAAACCAGCTGGTAGTAAACCCCTCTTCTCAGAAACAATTATTCAGTTTGACTGAACAAGGGTATCTTGATCCTGCATGTTGTGGAGATGAGTAAGAGTAAAAAATGTTCACCATTTTTAGCAGTGGCTTAGCAACTGACAGGACTGGGCCAGAAAAGAAATTGTAACAAAACAACAGGGCAGTGGATCAAACAACAGAATGTGTCCATCTGAATACGGTAAATTACACAGAACTGAGAATCACACCTAGTAGTAGGGGACCCGAAAAGTATACTCATATTTATTTCTGAAAAGCAAACAACTGTTTGGGTGAGAGCTGTGTCAAAGTGCTGCATATATTTGACAATCGTTTACTGGCAAGTTCTTGGCATTTTGCTTCAGGCAATCTCATGTCCTTAGACTACCTCTTTTTGGAGGATAAAACTGTGGGTGGGATTCAGTTTAGGGTTAAGACACCTACACTAAATGTCTAAATGTAGACATCGACATTTGAGGTAAGTCCCTAAACTCCCTCTGTTGTCAGTGGATAGCCAGGATGGGATTAGATTTTCTAAGCAGAGATTCTAATGACCTTTAAGATATCCTACATGCCTGAGACATCCCTGCAGACTGGCCAAAAAGAGTATACCTTTCTTTGTCCACAGGCAGAAGGCAAGCAGGATACCATCAGATGTCAACAGACACCTACCTTTAGGCAACTTGATCACAGCTTTAGTCAGTAGAATTAGCAGCACTTGCAAGGTGATTCAACTCACCTTGGGTATCTACACGCCAGTCAGCTGCAACACTTTCTAGGCTATGCTCTCACCTAGCATAATTATGGACACCTGCCTGTACACCCTGTGTGGGTCTGGAGGCAAATCCCACATGCTGAGCAGAACTCAGCTGCCTGAATATTGGTGCGTAGGGGCATCAGATGATACATTAGGGTATCAGAGATGTCCAAAGGGAACTAACAGTTACGACACAAACCCTGTGGAAGACCCATGCCCTTCTGGAGTGACAGGCAAGGCATGTTCTGCTCAGCACACATCCAGAGCGTGGCTCTGCCCAAGAACCAGTGATGCTGGTAAGCCATCCTGTGTCTCAGATCACCAGTGCAAGCTCTAGTTCACAGACTCCCTGTGGCTGCCCACAGTCACCTCTAATTAATGGCAGTTGGACATAAAACATCAGTAGGGAAAGAAGAGTCAGTTCACCTGAACTGTGTCAGGTGAAAGCGATGACAGACAGGAAACTGGCTGCCTCTACAGCAGGTATCCTCTGCCAGGTTACTCATCAGTAAAAGCCAAGAAGCACACTGAGTTTAGATGTCTGCTGGGGAAGGAGGAATGCATGCCATGTGCAGCAAGGCAGCTGCAACGCCAGGGGCATTACTGTCAAACTGCTCCCTGGCTGTGCAGCCTACAAAAAGCCAAACACTGGGTCAGAGGGATGGAGCATGTCTCTTCTCCCCATGGTGTCAGAATGTCAGCAAAGACTGAAACTTCAAAGATGCTGGCAACATACTGGCATGGATAGGAGATGCCTCTACAGTTGCACCTCTTTGCATGATCTAGGGTTTGCCATGCGCTTGTTGCTACTAATAGTGAGGTCAAGAATGCCTCCCATTAAATCCACATCCAATGAGAAAATGAAGATATAATACGTTAGCAGTCATCACTTGGCACATATGAGGCTGTTGCAGGCACTGCTCCACTTTTGGGGCAATTAAAGTTTTGCCTTGACACAAAGTGCTAGCAGGCAACCAGGTGCCATCATCCCACAGTTTGGTACCCTGTTACTCCACATTTGAGCAGACGTCAGAGCCCTTCTGGGCTGCCATCTGGTTATTTCTGATCTATGATATTTGGCTCACTATTTGCCCCACTAGAGACATATACTGCTAGGATTAAATCAGAGGCGCCAAGATTTCCCAATAATTTTCATAGATACATGATTATCATACCACATTAGAAAGGCAAAACAGCATAGAATATAAATGATGAATACATATGCAAGTATTTCAACACTAGGAGAGAAAGTTTCACAGTCCAACACACTTCAGTATTCAAAATGCTTTCCAGATATTTAGCTGATACTTTACTTTGCTAACTTTCACCCCATTACTTCTAATTATACTCACACTGACCTACTTAAGTAAATTTTACTAACAGCCTGCTTAATGACAACCATTCATCCAAGTTGTTTTCATCTGACATCTATTAACTGGAAGGGTTTGGGGTATACTGGCTATGTCTGCCTTTTGGTAGGGGACAATGGGTACAGCTTTCTACTGCATTCACAACTTGTTGCGGTCACATTTTCAGGGTTGACAGCATAAGATGACTTCAGTATCATGTGCCACCTCTGAAGCAAGAGTCTTTATTCTTACCCTTACCTTCACACTTCTTCAATCAACTTTTCATTTCATCCACATTTCTCCTCCCCAAAAAACCCCAAACCAGACTAAACCAAAAATAGCAAGTGTAAAGGACAACAAGCCAGCCTTCTTGAGAAAACTGTTAGCAGCATATCTGCCAAACTTCAGTTTGTGTCAGGTGAGAAGGTATAAGTGAAGAATCAAGCTGGCTGGTGACCAGCTCTGCTTCTACTCTACAAGTCCAATCTGATTTGATGAGAGCAGCTGAGTGACTGCTAAAATAGCTAAACACTGCAATGTTGCTTTTAACGGTGCAAAGCAAGCCTGATCAAGAGCAACCACCGAAGAGGAAGCAGAAGCAGGTGTACCTGTGCCTTCCATGACAAAAGCCCTGCTGTCTCGGCTATATTCAGAAAACCACCTGCTACTGCAGATCTGTGTGTGACAGAACCAAGGCATAAGGAAGACACCAGTTTGCTTACCAAGGCTTGCTTTGGGCTCTTTGAAAGCATCTGCAAGCCTTCAGTGGGTCACGAGAGCGCACTGGAGCTTGAGCATTCTTTTTTCTTACTGTGATGCCTAGAGGAACTGACACTCTTAAGACTATACCTGCCTCAGCAAATAACACAGTGCAACAGGAGAGGACCTCTAGAGTGACACAAGAATTGCCGAGTGACCTGTATTTCATGAGATTTACCTCAGATAAGCTCTATCCTGGTCCTGCAAGCTGAGCGTTAGCAGCTGGAGTGTGGTAGGCACACTCCTGGAATGCATGCTCTGGCTTCAGGTCCTGCGGAGGAAACTAATCCACATGCTCCAGGCTGCTCTGCAGTGCCAAATGAAGAATGGTAGGAGGAAAATCAGGAGATTCATATAGAGGGTACTCTGCTGATATGATACCAGACTAATGTAGATGCAGCTATAATAACTGAATCTATTGTTTTCAGAGTTAAAACCCTACTGCTGACATAAATTTCTCTAATCATTAAATACCTAAGAAAGTTTCCTCCAGCTCATTGATACTTTAGAGTACTGCACTTATTTTCATAGGTTCTGGTGGCTGGTACATGGTGTTGGTTATTTTCTAAGAAGCACTTGGCTTGATCAAGGGAAGGGTTCAGTTACCTATATGACAGCATGACCTTTAGTGTATGAATAGGTTCTTACTCTATGTGTTGAAATGCTTCAGTCCTTCAGGATGGGGTCTCAAAGTGGCAGCATTTCAAAAAGATATGGCCAAGGAGACCACATACATGGAAGGGCATGCAGGAAGAGCATCATCACACTACCCGCTCAAAAGATGAGTTCAGCTGATAGCCATCACCCTCCCAGAAAGAGTTTAGCTATGGTATTTACCTGGCAGAAATCTACATCCTCACCAGAATTGATGTGGCAACCCACACAGAGCTGCTACAAAAACATGGAGCCATCCAGGTCTCAGGCTGTAGGGCATGCCAGAGCTTTTCAGTAGTAATTGATGGCAGTAGTGAGAACACCTGTGTGAGGTGTGACCAAGTAGATGATCTGCTCAGCTGGGTGGCAGAGCTACAAGAGGAAGCAGAAAGGCTAAGGAGCATCAGAGAGTCTGAGAAAGACATAGACTGGTGGAACTATGCTCTGCCCTCCCTGAGACAGAAACAGGAACAGCTATCAGAAAAAAAAAAAAAACCAAGATCAAGGGGATCCTGTATCCTCCCCCAGCCAAGCAGAAGGCAGTAACTTAAAAGAAAGGACTGAATGGAGGCAAGTCTATGCTGGGAGTAGCAGGTGACCCCCCTCCTTGCCCACTTCATCTTCTCAGGTGCGACTGTACAACAGGTATGAGGCTCTGGATGTGGAAGGTCAGTCAGCTGATGATGTGGATGATGGTCCACCTACACTAGAGGCGTCGCCGAGGTCAGAAGGGCCTACCCCCATACCACGACCACCTCCACAAGGAAGAAAAGAGGGGTTATAGTTATAGGTGGCTCCCTTCTGAGGGGAACAGAGGGTCCAATATGCTGGACAGACCCCCCCCCCCCCCCCCCCCCGCAGCCCAGGTTAAGGACATCACCAGGAAACTTCCCAGCCTGGTACAGCCCTTGGACTATTACCCATTACTGCTTTTCCATGTGGGTGGCGATGAATCCACAATGCGTAGTGCAAGGGCGATCAAAAAACACTTCAGGGCCTTGGGATGTTTGGTAAGGGAATCTAGAGCACAGATAATTTTTTCCTCTATCTTTCCAGTTGCTGGCAGCGATACTGCAAGAAACAGATGGAGCCAATCTATTAATACATGGCTCTGTGGCTGGTGTCACCACCAGAATTTGGGGTTTTCAACAACAGGATGGTCTACACAGCACCAGGCCTGCTGGTGTCGGATGGGATTCACCTTTCTCAAAGGAGGAAGAGGGCCTTTGCTCATGAGCTAGCAGGGATGACTGACAGAGTTTTAAACCAGATTTGAAGGGGGAGGATGGGTTGCTAGCAAAAGCCCTCAACCTGTTGCTCTGAGACATGCTGAGTACACTGGAGCCCACCTGAAGTCTTATAGAGATGAGCCAGCGGCTCCTGAGGTAATAGGAGCCAACAGGGAAACACCAGTGAAATACCTCAGTGGAATTAAGGGGTGTTCCTCTAAGAAGGTGACACGGCTGACAGCCCAGCTGACGTGCCTCTACACCAATGCGCGCAGCATGGGCAACAAACAGGAGGAGCTGGAAGCCACCGTGCTGCTAGAAAGCTACAACCTAGTTGCCATTACTGAAACTTGATGGGACTAATCCCATGACTGGAGTGCAGCTACCGATGGCTACAGGCTGTTCAGAAGGGACCGGCGAGGAAGGAGGGGTGGAGGAGTGGCCCTCTATGTCAAGAAATGGATAGAGTGTGAAGAGCAGTCTCTGAAGAATAGCCACGAGCAGGCTGAAAGCTTGTGAGTAAGAATTAGACACCAAGGCAACAAAGGGAACCTTGTGGTCGGTGTTTACTACTGCCCGCCTGATCAAGGGGAGCCTATTGACGAAGCCTTCTTACTCCAGCTACAGGAGGCATCATGCTCACAGGCTCTTGTCCTGCTGTGGGACTTCAACTACCCCAACATCTGCTGGAAAAATAGCACAGCAAACTGTAGGCAATCCAGGAGACTCCTGGAATGCATTGAGGATAACTTCTTAAGCCAGGTAACAGAGAGCCCTACCAGAGGGGATACGTTACTGGACCCGCTGGTCACCAACGCAAGTGAGCTAATCAGAGACATCAAGACTGGGGGTAGCCTGGGCTGCAGTGATCATGCACTGGTGAATTTCACAGTCCTGAGGGATATGGGACAGGTGAAGAGTAAAGTCAGGAGCCTGAATTTTAGGAAAGCAAAATTCTAGCTGTTAAAACAGTTAATCAATGGGACCCCCTGGGAAACTGCCCTCAGGGACAAGGCAGCAGAACAGAGCTGGCAGATCTTTAAGGATGCTTTCCACAGAGTGCAAGAGCTCTCAATCCCCAGGTGTAAGAAATCAGGAAAGGAAGGCAAGAGACCAGCATGGATGAGTCAAGACCTGCTGGTCAAACTAAAGAGCAAGAAGGAAATGCACAGTCAGTGGAAGCAGGGAGAGGTATCCTTCTGGAAAGAGTATAGAGACGTTGCCCAGTTGTGTAGGGATGGGGTCAGGAAGGCCAAGGTGCAGCTGGAACTGAACTTGGCAAGGGACGCTAAGAATAGTAAGTCTCCTACTGGTATGTCAGCCAGAAAAGGAAGGTCAAAGGTAGTGTACCTCCCTGATGAACATGACTGGCAAACTTGTAATAACAGATGAGGAGAAGGCTGAGGTACTCAACAACTTTTTTGCTGCAGTCTTCACTGGCCACCTCTCTTTCCACACCTCTCAAGTGGATGGACCTCAAGGCAGGGACTGGAGGAGCAAAGTCCCTCCTACTGTAAGAATTCAGGTTCGAGACCACCTGAGGAACGTGAACATACATAAGTCTATGGGACCTGATGGGATGCATCCCAGAGTCCTGAGGGAATTGGCTGATGTAGTTGCCAAGACACTCTCCACAATATTCAAAAAGTCATGGCAGGCAGGTGAAGTCCCCAGTGACTGGAAAAAGGGAAACATTGCACCCATTTTTAAAAAGGGTAGAAAGGAGGACCCTGGGAACTACCGACCTGTCAGCCTCACCTCTGTGCCTGGGAAGATCATGGAACGGATCCTCCTAGAAGCTGTGCTAAGGCACATGGAGGACAGGGAGCTGATTCCAGACAGCCAGCATGGCTTCATCAAGGGCAGATCTTGCCTGACCAACCTTGTGGCCTTCTGTGATGGAGAGACGACATCAGTGGACAAAGGAAGAGCTACAGTTGTCATCTATCTGGATTTCTGTAAGGCCTTTGACACGGTCCCCCACAACATCCTTCTCTCTAAATTGGAGAGAGATGGATTTGATGGATGGACTATTCGGTGGATGAGGAATTGGTTGGATGGTCGCATCCAGAGGGCAGTGGTCAATAGCTCAATGTCCAGCTGGAGATCAGTGGCAAGTGGTGTCCTTCAGGGGTCCATATTGGGACCAGTGCTGTTTAATATCTTCCTCAATGACACAGACAGTGGGATGAAGTGCACCCTCAGCAAGTCTGCAGCTGACACCAAGCTGAGCAGTGCAGCTGACATGCTTGACGGACGGGATGGCATCAAGAGGGACCTGGACAAGCTCAAGAAGTGGGCCCATGTGAATTCCCCATGATGTTCAACAAGGCCAAGTGCAAGGTCCTGCACGTGGTTCAGGGAAATCCCCAGTATCAATACAGGCTGGGGGATGAAGGGATTGAGAGCAGCCGTGTGGAGGACTTGGTGATGCTGGTGGATGAAAAGCTGGACATGAGCCATCAATATGCACTCACAGACCAGAAAGCCAATTGTATCTTGGGCTGCAGAAAACTAAGCATGGCCGGCAGGTCGAGGGAAGTACTTCTGCCCCTCTACTCCACTCTGGTGAGATCCAACCTGGGATACTGCATGCAGCTCTGGAGTCCTCAGCACAGGAAAGACATGGACCTGTTGGAGCAGGTCTAGGGGAGGGCCATGAAAATGGTCAGAGGGATGGAACACCTCTCCTATGAGGAAAGGCTGAGAGAGTTGGAGTTGTTCAGCCTGGTGAAGAGAAGGCTCTGAGGAGATGTTATGGCAGCTTCTCATTATATAAAGGGGGCTTATGATAAAGACAAAGACAGACTTTTTACCAAGGCCTGTAGTGATAGGACAAGGAGTAATGGATGATGGTGGTGAAACACTGGCACAGGTTGCCCAGAGAGGTGGTAGATGCCCATCTCTGGAAACATTCATGGTCAGATTGGATGGGCCTTTGAGCAACCTGATCTAGTTGAAGATGTCCCTGCTCATTGCAGGGGGGTTGGAACTAGATGACCTTTAAAGGTCCCTTCCAACCCAAACCATTCTATGATTCTATGATTTTATGATTTAAACCCCTCTCCTTTGTGGGGAGATAATTGCCACCCTCCCTGCCCTTGATGTAGAGGAAATTACTCCTCTTCAGATAAGCCTCACAGTCTTTCTCCTGAAGGTAAGACATTGTAATCTGTTTTTCAGGAAAATGAGCTGGGATCACTGCTTTCAAACCAGAAAGACCTGTGATTCTTGCTTTTAACAAAGTGGTTCAGTGTTCAGAGCACTGGGTCAAATCTTGAAAGAAGCATCCCGAGATGGTTCATACCCATATCTCCTATTCACAATGTTGTTCCAAAGGATCGTGTTTTTCAATATTTCTTCTGAATTTTGTCACTGAAGAAGAGATTCAAAATTGACTAGAGTAGGGAGAAGGGACAAGAGCGTGATGCCAAAGACTAGTGCTTATAGCACTTGGCTGGAAGAGTCAGTGTTCAGGCCTGCGTTGAGGACTCTCTAGTCCTAAAGGGTGAGGACATAAAATAGAAACCTTTCAGGGAGAGGAGGATTTCAAAACATGCCTTTTACCAAGCATGATGTTAGAATTACAGTAGGACTGTAATCAGACTATGTTCAAATTTATGACATGGTCTACAAACAGAGAAAATGAACTGAAAATTATAAAGTAATTTTTGCCCTATAAATTCTATATGGCTAATTACATAACTAGCCATTGCAAAATGTTGCTCTGCCAGTGTGTAATCTTCACTGTGAACATGCATTGAAAAGAATTTGGATTTATGCTTTCTATGCATTCTACAGTACAGATCAAGTAAACAGAATATAATCATTAAACAAGGAGAAGTCATTCTATTTTGGATAGCACTACAGACTTTTAAATTGCAGTTCTTAAATTCTAGCCACGATTTGTACTGACCTCCAGAACAAGTCAAGAGTGATTTGTCACTAGCTACCTCTAATTTTTTTTCTTCTTGATTGAAAACAAACCTCTGCACTGTTTTTTTTTTTTTAATTTTGTAAAATGTTTCTATATTGGACCAACATGGGCAGAATACTATGAAAGTTTCATTGGATTTTTTAACTATCCTTCAGAAATTCTGCAAATTAACCTTGGTAGTGAAAAATTGCTTCAGATGGTAAGACAAGGCAAAACTACTTTATGCTTAAAAATATCTCCAGAAAAGTCTCCTAGGAACAATAATTGAGAGATTTCCAATTTCTTATGTTCATTTGCAGGTCAGAACCAACTCTGTTATCTAGAAAACCGTAAGAGTTGCTGAATTGATTACCATGTGGCCTTTTTAGAAGCAAATATGCTTAGTTGTTGCCGCTATGTTGAGTCTGAATAAAGACGGTCTGTATATTCTTTTTCTGAAGATAATGTTCTTCACACACCACCTACAAATGCCTAAATGGAGCTACATTGTATTGTGATACTATTTCTGATTACTACTAAAAGAAATCTAAAAAAAGCTCCTCACATGAGAGAGCTTTGCTCTTTTTTAATGTTTCCTTCAGCAGACATGGCAGTATTCAGAATTACAGGGATCGTATGGATCAAACACATCTTCAGCATGGACGTTTCCTCTGAAAATACATTCATATGACTTGAATCTTCTACTTGCATAGTTTGCAAAATGCAGGTGGAGGATAGCGAGAGAGATGTCAAGCAGTCTGGCAGGTTGCCAGGTAAAGGGGATGTGAGATGTTTCCTGCTGCTTAAACAACCTTTAAAGTGGATCCAGTTATGACTTTTTAACAGCTGGACATTTGGAGAATAATGAAACTCCAAGGACTATTCCATCAAACTTGCAATATAGTGTTAAAGGGAAAAGGCTGTCATTTTGCATCAAGTTAATGCACTACAAATAATTACCAATCCTGTAAGACCATCACTCTCCATCTCAAACAGACCAGTTGCCAAGTGCAAAATTCTAAGCTTTTGTCAGCCACTGGTGAACATTTCTACCTCCTCCGTTCCAAGCTTGTAAATCAAGAAAGAATGTAGCTAAAATAAGATGTTCTGAAGTGCATCTTCCACAGTGGTCTAGTTGACAAATAAAAAATACCTCATTACTTATATAAATATATAATATGTCCGACTGGAATACCTAGAAGCTACTACCTGAAATGCAAAGCCATCGTGGTAGTTATTGCAAAAGTTACTTTGGAATGTAATAGATGATGTATGAGCAAGCAAACGGAACTATAAATCCCCAGTATCACATACTATGCCAGTAACATACTGGGAAAAAAGAACTGAGATTTTTCTGTACTTTTCCTGATACCTGGCCATTAATTCACACTGCAAGTGTACCCAGGGCTGTGCAGTTTAACAAACTATTCACCCTGAGTGAAAGGATGCAGGCAAAGAAAATCATTTAATCATGACAAGATGACAATGAAGTGATTATCAATCAGTTTTAAAGTGAATTGCACGAGGAACACAATGGAGTGATGCCTGTTTCCAGTAGCTTCTCAAAACAAACACAGAATGGGGCAATTGTGAAAGCTTCCCCATGTCCTGATACTATGCCTTCACCCTCACCAAGACAAACAGCCAGTTTCATCTTTGCCCACGACAGTGAGATCATCATTTCTAACTGGCATGTAAACTGTTGTGGAGGAATTCCTCCCACCTAAGTTTAGTTGTCTAAATTTAGTTGTCTACAGCAGGCTTAGTTAAATTTAGTTGATTAACTAAGGGAAGTCCTCCTTTACAGTCAGTGTAGTGAAACAGGCCACTACAGAGGAGATTCCTCATAATATCTTAGATGCTTCCTCTAGGATCAGATTAATTCCTCCTGGAGATCTCGGGGACTACAAGGGAGGCTGATGTTGATTTGCTTAGATTTAGACATGCCTAAATGAAATAGAAAGACTCTTTGTATGTCATCCAGAAAATGGATTTAGCCCACAAACTCTTTCCATGTGGGACACAGAAGAGTTATGAAAGGCAACAGGAGAAGGCTTAATAATATATTAAAATGTGTTTTGGACAGATGGTTATTTAGATCGGTAGTACACATTTTTATAGTTCTAGAGTTGTTTTGCATACTGAAATTCATATTAACAACAACTTCAACAATTATATTTGTAAAAAAAAGTGTGACATGCCAAATTTTAACACTTAAATTATTTGTACCTTAAACCTTAATTAAAATAGGTCTTAGTTTAATTCATGTTTTGAAGTAGTTACTCTGAAGCTTGACAAGTTTTATCGGTTTTGAGAGACTGTACTATATAGTATCTTTAAGGAAACTTTCTTTTAATTTTCGTCTATTATAAAATAAATTCCTATTACCTTCTTTGACCCAAAACCCTGTAGCCATTTACACCCTTGCTATATAAAAGGAATGATGACCCTTCGGAAAACTTATTTTTCCCTTTCTTGTTACATGAACACAATGTCCCTGGTACAACGTGTAACTTCAAATTACGGAGTCACCATATGACAATGCCAGGCACGCTGGAGAACTCAGATCTAAAACAGTACAATTCTTGGATTTTAAATCTTTCATTCATGCCACTGTGTGAAGGTCAGATGTTGATGTTTGAGTTGGTTAAGGACTGTGGAATGTTTTGCTTCTCAGCTGAGAATATTCTTCCCAAGCAGCCGCAGGGCTCGTTCCTGGGCCTAAATCAAGACTCAAAACATTCCACGACCCTTCGCCTTGTAAACTGAAACATCAACATCTGCCCCACATACCATCCCTCCAGAAAGAGGACACACAGGCTGAAACATCATCAGAAGTATTCTTACATATTATTTAGGAAGAGCCATCTTCAAGCCATGACAGTAGTCATAAATAATTAATTGGATTAAAAAACCCATACGTTTATTAATAGGGTTTTCAGCTGGTATAGCTTTGAAAGAGCAAATTCCAGGACATGTCAGCTTCTGCAGATTTTGCTTTTATTTTTGTAAGCAATTTGGTCATGAGAGTAGCCAGAAGGAAGGATTCTCCAGACCTTCTACTCTAATGGAGTGTGCACTACAGCTTTAAAACCTGGTGGTGGGAAACTTTAATTTAGTACCTTAAATTTCACATCTTTCCATAGTTTCTCCAGGACACTTACCTTACTGGAGACAGAACAAATAAGCTGTTACTAGAAATGAATACTTCAGTAGCACTTCTACCAGCATTTCCTATTTTTAATAATGATATGCATCATTAGGCTTTGTATTTCAGATGGTTGCTTATGTTCAGAACTATTTCTTTTCTATTTTTGGATCTGATCCTTCAGCACTAAACATTTCATTCCCACACAACAGCCTTAAAGAGACACTGAGGCCACATAGGAAACTACAGAAACAAAATGTTTAGAAACAACTACGCTTACAGCATGGACACAAAGTGGAGCTGCCATGTAACAGAACCTCAGTTTCTTCCTTGTGGTTCCAAAAAAAGATCATGGTCAACCAGATGATGTGCACCCTGACAGTAAGCTGTGAAAATGCTTGCTTATTACTTAATCCACTGCATATTTCCTGTTTGTTTCTAAGCATAGAAAGCTCTTCCACAAAGACAGTCACTGTTGTGGGAAGCATCTACCTCTATTAAATCAGGAGGCAACAATACCTTTGATTTTATGATGAAATTCTACTGAACTGCTAGTTTAAATTACAATATATTCAGTAATGGATTGGGATCAGGCAACGATCAGGATGAGTCCAAACAGACAGAGGAAACGCGCTCACGTGGGAAGCTGTCACTCATTCAGGTCTGCAAGGGGACAGGGAGAGATCCAGGAGACCTGCAAAGTGGGGAGCAGGTGATCCAGTACAACAGCTTGGGAAGTTCAGATGCCAGCACCCAGGAAAACCAGCTGCAGAAAGCTGGCAGAAAAAGGGTGCAATCCACTGCACACTGGAGAAAGTGTGGAGAAAGAAAACCTTTGCTATCAGGAAGGAAGACGACAATGGGGTAGGAGGAGAGCACCAGAGCCATCACCAACTTCCCTTAGATGACTGCACCCTGGACAGAAATACGCTGCATGAAGACTGGGATGTGGGATAAGTCTCACGTTTCAGGGGACTCTTCATCTGAAATAATTTCAGTACCTCCCTAAATGACCTACTCTATGCCAACAAAAGCACTTGTCTGTTGCCATAGCATTTTTACAAGTAGAGTGGTGTTTTCTGGTGAGTATGGCCTTTCTCATCCAGCTAAATGACATAAATATGCAAAGAAAGTATTTTGAATTACATCTCTCCAAAGTTAAGCAAGGAGTCTGTGGAATGACTGAAGGCTTCTAATTAAAGGGTTTTCTTCCCTCTCTCTGGATCATGTCAAAATTCTTAACTTCTCATCTATATTAGAGATTATATTTAAGAAACTGCTCTGAGATTGTTGCAAATTTTTTTTTTTAATGGATTAGTGACATTTACTCACTGACTGGATATAGTATGTCCTCTCCAAATGAACATCACTGAAGGCAGTCTTGAAAATACAATCTTACAACTAAAAACACTGACTGACTGTTACTGGCACCACCTTAATTACTAAATACAATAGGACACAAGGCTGAAATGATTATTAAATTGATTACTAAATGATTATTAAATTTCTTTGTAAGTAGTCAAAATATATTAACACAGAACAACAAACGTGATATTATTATGTACAGTTCCAATAGCTGGTCTTTAGTGCAAGTCTTACTCCAAAAGTAAAATAGATTAATTTTTGCCTTAAACTAATGATCTTTTGTCTTAAAAGGTGGGAGCCAACTGGTGTTTCTTCTTTGCTGCAGTATCTTTTAAATAAGGTGTGCAAGGTGTTGACTCCACTGCCACAAGCATGAACATCTTTCTGCCGGCAGAAATATCTTATGACAAAAAGGTTTTGACAAAGAAATTCTTTTCTACTTATATAAGGTTGTGTCCATTTTGTATAATTTTTGTTCTAAACCAAACACCCGAATTTGAAAAAAAAAAAATCAAAGTTTTTTCACATAGAACTAAGAGTATAAACTACTAGTAGCAAGCACTAATAGTTTAGATGAGAATTTATTTTTTTAAAGGGCTTCTGTAGTAGTTCTTACAGACTACATCTATTTCAACAGAAGAGCAACAGAGGTTGAGAAAGTTACTGGGGAAAAACAATAACCTGAAAGCTAGAGGGTGTGGAAATATCTAATTAAAGTTGGAGTAATAATCTCTGCTTTGCTGATTTCTTTTGTATGGAAGAAGAGAAACCGAGCAATTATCATCTAAAATAAATTACGCTCCCTGAAGCCTTCCTGAATGAAAACAGTGTGCTGTGTTGACACATGAAAACATAACCTACTCCTGTCCTTTGGACATGCTCAGGAGCTGTGTCACTAAAAGCAGTGCTGATGGCCTCAGGGTGGGTTTAGTCCTTCGTTAATACCGGGAAGCATCTCGTGCCACTGTGCTGAGTGGTGTGAGTGCCAGCACACGGCTGCTCGGTCCTTTCCCAGGGACCGTACCAGTGCCTGTGTAGTGTATGTACGTGCCAGATGACCAGTGCGCAGACACACGTCTGCTTTCCTCCTCTGTATTTTGATCGGAGCTATGTTTGGTGCCGGATTTTTTTGCTGTCAGTGAATTACATATGGAGCTCCAGCTTGTGATGTGAATATGTAGCTCCTTATGGTGTGGTGCAGGAACCTGCTGAGCTTGAACAGAAATGGCAAAAATAAAGGGTGGTTATCAATGCAATTCCAGCTTGTGGAGACTGTAGCTGAGACACCATGTTGTCAAATCTGCCAATAAAAATAAACTTCCTTCTTGGTATTTCTTTTTTTTCCTTCTCCTTCTTCATATCTTTTAAAAGTTAAATTTTCATTAGAAAATTTGTTCTTACATTTCCCAGTGTAGCTACTTGTTCCACCTTGGTGTAGCTCCAAGCAGGGAATGTTGCTGCAGACAGAGCTCCATAAACCATTTAATTTAACCCCGCTCAGAGCAGAGAGAGGGTGTAACAATTAAATTGTACTAAGTAAACTCCACTTTCTTCCCCAGCACAGAAACAACCCAAGGAAATGTTCAGGAAAATAAAGCTAATGTGAACAGACTGCCTGTGTACTTAACTTTCTCCTATCCTTTGCTCTCTCAGTACAGAAACCCTTCAACTCAGAGGCACAGAGCCCCAGGAACTGCATTTCTTTGGAAATTTATGCAAATTTAGAGCAAGGTGCATTCAGTTTGTCCCTCACTATTCTGTTTCACTTTTCTATTACTTATCACAAAGTGATTTTTCAGGAAAATTTAATAACATGCAAAGACCATGCCAGGTGTGATAGCTTTGCCCCAGCTGCCCAGAAAGCCAGCCTGAAATGCACGGTACTTGTAATAAATAGCTAGTTAGTCTGAGTGTATTATTTGGGCCTTCTCTTCTCTGCAGACTTCCATAATTAACATGTTTTATGCTAATAATTCATAACCCAAATTACATTAAAACTTTGTCATCCTATCAATAGTCCAAGCAGCTAATGAATGTGCTAATCAACTCTTAAAATTTACAGAGTATTACACAATGTGCTGCCAAAAAGTAGGATGAAATCTGCACGCTGAAATACTGACGAAGTCTTATAGTTTGGGGTCATTACTTAATGACAGACTAAGGCTCTGCAGAGGATCAAAATGCCATTTTACAGTGGATTTCAAAGTTTCAAAACTGGGCTTTGTTCCAAATGAGACTATTTCAATATTCCTCAAAAAGATAAAATGCTGAGAAAAGGAAGTGTGGGGAGAGAATATGTTGATGAAACAAAAGCTTAAAAAAAAAAAGTTACAATTTTGACATTAATAGTGCATTTAAATAATTTTAAAATGAAATAAAAAATCAAATAACTAAAACTTTTTGAAACATTCTTCCAAATATATCAAATCTGATTATTTCAACATTCTGAAAACATTAATCTTTCCCTGAAGTTTTCATCCAAAATATAATTCTGATATCAACTATTCTGCTAAATGTTGGATGCAATTTTAATCTGTCTTCTTATTTTTACCATCTCTAAGTTTTACTGACTTTGATTTACACTGAATGGCAACTCATGAATCTCATTAGCAGAATGAATTACATTCATTACTTTTTACTTCAGATTTCAGAGGCAGTGATGTAAATTTTTTTAACTCTTGATTTGTTAAGTACACTTTACCAAATCTGTGAGCACAGAACAAACTGTAATATGAACTACCTGCAGAAAATATTATTACTGGAGGTGCTCTTACCATATAACAGGTCTGCATTCCTACTGGGATATTTATATTTTTTATATTTATATTTGAATACTTACATATATATTTATATACACTATTAAAAGTGATGACATTTCTGTTATGGATTACATATTTAAAGACAAAAATCAATCACAATTATGCTATAAAAGACTGAAATAGATCCAAATCTCTGTGACACTAAGCAGATTTTTGGACCAAAATAAGGTAATAAATATGACTTGTATAACATTTTATGTGATTACATTAAGAGCGCTCACATAGTCTTTAAGTCACATAGATACCACATTATATTAAAAGACATGTCTGTACTTCACATAACAGGAATGCAACCTGGGTACCTATTTCCATAGAAATATTCCATTATAAATTAAAATTAAATAATGAAAACCTCTGATTTGTGTGTGTGTGTTGGTTTGCGTGTTTGCATGTGGGGAAATTCGCTAGTTCTTGCAAGGAAGTTGATGCCTCCCTCTTATTATCTTCATATTTGTTTCATGAAGTTAGAGGAACGCCACATTCAGATTCAGGGTTCTTTATATAAAATATGCAAATAGCAGCTATAAAAGATTCAGGTGATCTGCATAAAGCGCCCTCAGGCAAGGTTCATTACACCTTAATGGAACTAGAAATTTGAAAAAAAGTCCCATGTGGCCATGTTTAACTGCCTGAAATAGACCAAGAGCCGAACCGTGCAATGCTAATTCATTTCCTCAGTAGGTGTTTTGCTCATGTAAAGACTCTCATAAAGAAGACAGAATTAGCAAGAACCTAGGATACACTGCGAAAGGCACCACAGCACCATCACTGAAGAATCTCCACGGAGCAAGAAAAGTCAGTTCAGGCCTTTTTCTGGAGCTGACCGATCCTCACTGCGCCTCAACTATGCTGGTCTGTGCAGCCCTGCCGACAGCCCTGCGTTGCTCGCTGCAAAATGCTTCCAGAGGCGACACCCCACCCTGTCGCGGGACGCGGGAGCCTCCGACCCGCCGAGGCCAGAAGGGAGGATGCCCTCGTGCTTCAAGGGCATTTAGCTGCTGATGGACTGTCCCGCTCGCGCGTGCCGAGAGCCTTGAGTCAACCCATCTGCAACCTCCTCCTGAGCCCCGGGCTCCAGAGACAGGGACAGAAGGACAAGGAGGGAGCTGAGGACCACACTGCCCACCTTTGGCCAGACGCGGCTGTGTCACACTGCGTTTCTGCCTGCCTATGCAGAGGACTTGCGTGGCTCTTCCCCCCTGGGCATCTTGACCTCTACAACACAAATAAGGCCTTGATCTTCCTTGGTGTTTTGTGTCTTGTCTGCAGAGGCAGGTAAAAGAGTATGCTTCAGCCATACTCAGCCTTGTGCTGAGGTAACAGAGAGCCATAAAACTGATACACTATTTTATTTTCTCTATTCCTCTCTTTGGGCAAAGAGATGCAACCAGCCTGCCTGGGCTGGGTCTTTAGAACAGAACAGAACAGAATGGAGCATTTCTGTGGGAAGGGACCTACGTCGATCATCTAGTCCAACTGCCTGACCACTCCTGGGCTGACCGAAAGTTAAAGCAAATTATTAAGGGCATTGTCCAAATGCCTCTTAGACATTCCCCACAAGAAGCAATGCACACCCTGCTGCTCTACAAGAGACTTCTCGTCAGGCGAGGGAGCACTCAGGTGCCACACGCCTAATATGACTTTACAAATGAGTTTTCCTATCCACGAAGTGCTGAGCAGCTTGAGCTGAGGATAGCGTCTTCACACTGTGTTTGCTGACAGCCTGGGTGGGAAGATTACTTTCTGTTTGGTTGTGTGGTTTTGGTTTGCTTGGTAAAAATTTATCTCAGTTGTACTTTGGTTTTCATTGCCTGAAGGATACATGAGGCTGCATGATGATGCGAATTGCAAATTAGCTAAATGAAAGCAGGAATAATAAACAGTCTCAGTAAATACAAAAGTCTTTTGACAGGGAAAATGTCAGCGAAAGACAGAGGTTTTCTTTCCAAGTTATTGTGAAGAATGTAACAGTTAAACATTATTTAACTGTAAAAGTTAATTATGCACAACACATTTTTATATTACATCTTGAGGAATAATCACAGAGAAAAGAAAATCTAGAAATATTGACCAAACTGCTACATTTTCCTTCATTTACTCTAATATTGCAGCTCAAATAAAGGTACGATTTTTGTAATATGTTGAAACTCCTGATACACTTATTGGAACACTTTCCCTTAATTAATAATATTAGAAGAGGCACAAGCTAGATGCTTGAAAGGGAAAGCCTGTAGCTTTCATTTTAATTTCATTTCTATAATTTTAATTATTTTTAAAGGAAATTACTTTCCTGTTTGTGATACATGGCACTGACATTCAAGTGTAACACACTGAAGTAACATGACAGTGATGACTTCAAAGTACAGCCATTGCAAGACATGCATTCAGAGAGGTTCTACAGTTTGTGCTGTTATTAATCAAGAAAACATGATAAATAATGAAGGAATTATAGTACTTTGTTGTCTGGAAGGTACAATTCTGGGCTTCACAGTCCCTGTGAGAAGTGTTACTTCAAAAATAGTTGGAAATACAAATGACAAAATGTGCTTATTTTCAGCTCTGTCTTCAAGTGCTTGATACTGTGTCTCTGCTACAGCAATGCCAACAGGACATCCCTCACCCCAGAGGGCACGATGCTAACAGTCTTACTGCCAGCTAATTGTTGTATTCTGGTGTCCATAAACCAGCAAACCTCAATTGAAATTGTTCCCTGAATGAGAGATTATCTCTCTTTTACAAAGTCCGAGGCTGAATTTGTATTGACTTGCACAGTGCCACAAAGGCAGCTGATGGTCCGGGTGGAGGTGAAGTCTTGCCTCTAACAACTTAGTCCAAGTGTGAAAGAGGAGACTATCTTTTATTTGACTGAAAGTGCTTGCTGCCATTCTGATGAAGAGTCAGTCATGGATTTGCTACATGCAGAAGGGAAGGGCAAGGAGAGCTGTCAGAGTCATGGAGCTGCCCATTAACAGCACCTTCTGAGTCCCATGCTTCTCCTTATACCATGAAAGAGGCCATGTCCTCTTCTTCCCTTCCTTCCACACCCATCCAGAATCTCACTAACTGCATCTCCACAGAGAGTTACAGGCCTTTTGGCTTACTTCACACTCAAAGCCTACAAGATAATGATGAGGTTATTTTGCTGTATTTGGTAGAATTTCATAGGATCACAGAATCAAAGAATGGTTTGGGTTGGAAGGGACCTCAAAGATCATCTAGTTCCAGCACCCTGCCATGGGCAGGGACACCTTCCACTAGACCAGGTTGCTCACAGCCCCGTCCACCCTGGCCTTGAACACTGCCGGGGATGGAGCAGCCACAGCTTCTCTGGGCAACCTGTGCCAGTGCCTCACCACCCTCACAGTGAAGAACTTCTTCCTTACATCTAGTCTAAATCTACCCTCTTTCAGTTTAAAGCCATTACCCTTTGTCCTATCACTACATGCCCTTGTAAAAAGTCCCTCTCCCATCTTTCTTGTAGGCCCCCTTTAGGTACTGGAAGGCTGCTATAAGGTCCCCCCAGAGCCTTCTCTTCTCCAGGCTGAACAACCCCAACTCTATCAGCCTTTCCTCACAGGAGAGGTGCTCCAGCCGTCTGACCATCTTCGTGGCCCTCCTCTGGACTCGCCCAACAGGTCCATGTCCTTCTTATGGTGGGGACCCCAGAGCTGGATGCAGAACTCCAGGTGGGGTCTCACAATAGTGGAGTAGAAAGAAAGAATCACCTCCCTTGACCTGCTGGTCACGCTTCTTTTGATGCACCCCAAGATATGGTTGGCTTTCTGGGCTGCAGGCACACATTGCTGGGTCATGTTGAGCTTCTCATCAACCAACACCCCCAAGTCCTTCTCCTCAGGGCTGCTCTCAATCCACTCATTGCCCAGCCTGTATTTGTGCTTGGGATTGCCCCGACCCATGTGCAGGACCTTGCGCTCGGCCTTGTTGAACTTCGTGAGGTTCGCACGGGCCCACCTGCTGCTCGGGCAATTTCTCTGTATTCCTCCCAGGCTACCTGTCCTTGCTTCCACCCTCTGTAGGCTTCCTTTTTGTGTTTGAGTTTGTCCAGGAGCTCCTTGTCCATCCATGCAGGCCTCCTGGCGTTTTTGCCTGACTCCCTCTTTGTTGAGATGCTTCGCTCCCAAGCTTGGAGGAGGTGATCCCTGAATATTAATCAGCTTTCTTGTGTCCCTCTTCTCTCCAGGGCTTTAGCCCATGGTACTCTTCCAAGCAGATCCCTGAAGAGGCCAAAGTTTGCTTCAATTTAAGCTCTACAGACACCTTTGGGCATGCAGTGCTGAGGAAAACAATTTAGCAGTAGTGGCAGCAACAGCAAAGGAAAATAGCTATTACCTGAGAAGATCTGTTTCTCCAATTGTAAATTAGCCCAGAAGACCAAATCATATTTTATTACAAGACCGGACCAGCCACACTACATGAAATTTGCCAAACACGTCATCTTACAAGAGGCAACAACTCAATTGCTATCACTAAACAAGGCAATGCAGTTCAGACAGAGCTAAAGCAGCTTAAGAATGGAGAACATAAAAGCGTAAAAGGCTAATTGTCCAGACTTGCCAGTTTATGGAAGAATTTAAGATTGCATATTTAAGACCTGTACTTAGAATAAAATTCCAGCCCTCTGGTATTTTAGGTGGAACGTGATTTTATAAATCTTCATTAAGTCTGCGGTGGCCTGTCAGCATGAACTTGGGAACTACCCCAGTGAGCGAGCCCCAACCTGGCTCAGAGGGGACGCAGACTAACTGTGACGGACAGGAGGAAACCATTCTCATGACTGTGTGTGCTGCAGAGAGGAGCACATGTGCTTGAGAGATAATGTCAATGTGGGACACCAGGTGTAGACTGACATACAGTTTTTTCCTGATAAAGGAACATTGATGGTTACCAACTCAGATGCTAAAAGCTTTTACCAATCGTACTCAGTGAGGCTGCCATCTCCTCAAGTTCCCAGGACCACAATGCCCATGGCAATCTAGAAAACACTCACAGCACTGCCCAGAGACAAAGCCTGCAAATGACCTCTAGTGAAGGAGCTGGGTTTCAGATAGCTGGATCACAAAGCACAGAACCAGTGAAAGACTGAACAAGTCATGAAAAGCTCTCCAACTACAGACTTCCCTAAAACTCCTCCAAAATAATTGTGCTACTATGTCAACAGCATTTGATCCTATCCTAACTAGAACTTCATCCATAAAAGCCAAATGGCAACCTAGGAGATTGTCCTACCAGTCAAGACTTGCTGAGATGCTAAGAACACTGGAGAAAGCAACAAACGGAAATCCCATCCCAGCAGGGAGAAGTCCCTTCCTCCACCCTCCCCAAAAAGGAAAAAACAGGTCCTTTTTCTGGCCAGTAAGCCTAACATTTGCCTGAGTGAGTGTTTCCATGTTTCCTACTTGATCTAAACTAGGTCTGTAAAAGCAGGGCCAGCGATTGACAGGTTTTGAACGGGAGCACGGCAGGAACAGCCTGAGCCTTCTACTGTCTGTATCCTTGAGGTATGGGCAGTATACGTCTCTCAGTTGCCTTTCTGATATTTACGCACAAGCAGGAGATCTGTGGCCTGAGTTATCTCGGTGCAATCTTGTGGGGCAGTGTATTAGCACCGAGACCTTGGGGACAAGAGAAGGGCAAAGGGACAGTGGAGCTGAAGCATCACAGGGGACACAGCACAAAATGAACACTCAAGCTTAGCTCTTCTCTACCATCTCCTGTCATTTGCTCACACATAGCTGCTACGAGTAGGGCCAATGGTTTTTTTCTAAAATGGCACCTGTGATGGATTTAAATTTAGAGGTGAGACATAAATATAAATAGTAAATGTACTTTCATAAAAACAGTCCTACAAACAGAGCTAGCAAAAGACTATCCTTGATTCAGAAAGCACTCTGGCACTTAGTTAATTCTCAGTGGGGTTTAATGGGGTTTAAAGGTACTCTAAAGGCTTTGCACTACACAGCCATTACAAGTGATGTTGTGAATGCACAGGGCATATAAAAGATTGAACGTATTTGGCTTACAAAAACCTTCTCATCTTTCCTTGAGTTGTACCACTTTACATGAAGCGAACCTCTAAGGAGACCATTATTTCAGGTCATTTCGTTGCCTACATTTACTTACTAGCTTTCTGTTTTACTGTTTTACTTTTACATCTCTCCCTGTCCACCATATCCTGAAAAGCAAAAATCCAAGACAGAAAGGAAGCTACACAAAAATCTGGGTTAGGCTGCATAATACATGCCAGAATTTAGCTACAAGATTATGTATAGGATTTCAAGAAATGTGCCACATTTTCAGATCCTTAAATGCCAGGTGATATAAAGTATTCAGAGGAGAATTTCTTCCTGCACATGCAGAGGTTTCTTTTTTAATAGAGCCACTGTATAAAAGCAACTTCTAATATAAATGAAAAATGAATTTCATTTGAAATGCAAGCAATGTGGCCAATTAAAAGGAATTAAATGTATAGTCAGTGAATCTAACTTTGGCCTCTCTAACAAAATTTTTATGGAACTGTTCCACTTACAGATCATGTTCCCAAGTTTAATTTTTTTTTTCTCCTCTCTAAGATGTTCATCGTGCACTACTGAAAGTAAAGGCGCCTCTGAGTTCACTGTGTACATAAATTAAATCCTAAGCATCTGTTTAGGAATGGCAAATACGTTTTATTTCCAGAAGAATGGTGGAAATAACCAATCACCTCCATTCAAAGGGACAAAAAGCCATAGATATCGCAAGAGTGAATAAAAGAACTCATGCGTGCATTTCCACATTGCAGTATATACACTCATATATAGTCACAGTTCTTCTTGTATCAGTGAGAAGTCTGATCGTGCTTATATAATGTACTTAGGAGAGACTCTTAGGAAGAGGAACAAAAGATTTCAGAATAGCTGTACTTCTGTTCAGTTAGCTGGTGAGCAAAGCATCGGGCTGGAATTCAAGATACTGGTGAGACTGGGTGAGTCATGTCACCCAGTGACTCACAAAATTAGGATTGTAAAACTGATTTTACCTGGGACAAGCACTGCTTACAGAAGAGCTGTTATTCTCATTCCTGATGGGGGAAGAATGTCCAATACTGCCCTTACTGAACTCAATGAAGAAACTGCAGATCAACCTGATTCAAAACTCAAAATTAAGTCAACATTCACAAGCTATAATGAAGTTAGGATTAAGCTATTGGACCTACTTGTACATGCATCCAAAATGCACACAGGCATACTGAACTGGCTCAAAAATACTGGTTTTACCCATTTTCAAAAAAAATGTTAAGAGCTCTAGAAATCACATGAACTAAAACTAAAATATTTTAAAATTCCTTTTAGACTCAAACAGAGAAAGCCTCCACAATGAGAGACATCATATCCTCATTACAGCACAGCAGAAAGTTTCTAAGAGTCTCCATTTGCTGCTCTCAGCCTGCTTGCAAAAGATTTATGTACAGGGTAGCAATTACTTTAAATATACCTTTTTTAGTAAAACCTACTTATATGCATTTTCCTCACTTCTATTCTGGTTTTGATTTACTCATTTCAACTTAGCTGTGACATCAACAGAAAACTTTTTAATTGTAAGCATAGTGAAGAAAAGGTTGTGGAATCACCATAATCAGAAGTATTTTAAAAATGTTTTAGATAAACAACCATCACTAGCAAGATAGGTACAGTAGGAGGCGTGCTTTTTGTAAATATACATCTTGTGCATTGTCTCTGTTCCTTGATTAAGGAAGCCTAGCTCATATAGTCAGGAGCATCTCTGAAGAACTAGTTTTAAACCCTGTCATGCAAAATTTTCATGGAAACTGAACTGAACTAAGACCGTAAATTGAACAAATAGTAGTGAGAAAACATAGTTATTCTGAGGAAAAAAAAAAAACAAACCACCAGATTAAAACAATTTCCTCTTATTAAAGGCAATCAAAATAGCACTAGCAGTCTTGACTGCTATTAGATCAGGCCAGAAATATCCATCACATGTTTATGTCTATGTGATGGTTAGGAAAGCTGGAAATTAAATACATACTTTTTTCTTCTTTCTTTTATATCACAGAGTACTTTGCAAATGTTCACCCTCCACTATTGCAGCATCCAGGGAACTTTCATGTGGCACATAGACTCCTACTGGCCATAAACCATTGGCTTGTCTGAGACAGAAGAAATCTTTGGATCAATACCACAGGAAGAATTTTGGACACTATCTGGCACTCACTATGCCATAATCAGATGCTTTAATACATACATAGATGCCCATACAGTTGCAGGTAATTAAAGGTCTTCGTTTGTTCTGTTCCCTGTAATGCTTTCCCCTCATCTTTAGCATGTAGCAGATGAGGATCTTTATTGTTTTCACAGCAAAGACCAGCCTGAAATGAAGTTATTGAAGTTTGAAGCTTCTGTTCAGTTATGAATGTTTGTGCTCATATGAGCCCACACACTGTGACTGAGAAAAAATGAGAGGCACCCACTTTATAAGACAATATTTTGTTCTTAAGTGACTAAACTGTTGAGTCATTGTGTACATGTATGTATATTGTGTGGTATTTGTACATGCCTCAATACTTGGGAGATAATTAAAATTTTTTTAAAAAAAATGTATGTGGTTACTGCATTTTTGCTTTGCCCAGCACACAGAGCTTTTCAAAACTACAGAACAGCTGTTCTTGTCTTATGAAACATTTGCAACACCTTCTAAAGATTAAGTTAAAATGTTCAGAGATCAACAGAGTTATTGAAAGGTGACCTCTCTATACAGGAAAAATGATGTTTTTCTCTTAACAATCGTTAATAAAAGGAAGCTCTACACAGAATTAATCTCTTCTCCCAAACTGTTTGGATGCTATCAAATTCAGGGGCCAGCACTTTCCTTAGGCAGTTATATACAAAAAATTTCACTGGCATTTGCAGGTGTGTTCAGGTACTTAGTATCACCTGTGTGAACAACAGAGATGTGATTATTTTCAAATAAAGGTGTATACCTTTTTAAGCTTTTTCTCATTGCATGCAATTTTTTTCTGCATATTTAAATATGTCTTGGGCTGAAAGGTCTAGAAATTTTGTACCTAAAAAGTAATCTTTTAATGTTAGTTTCTCTAGCTATAAACAACAAGCCATATAGTACCATTTCTAAAAGTTCACTGCTTGGTCATACTATGACATTTATTTTGCGATTTTAAGTAGTCTTTCTCAAGCAAAAGTGAAACAGTTACTGTATATGAATGGCAGAAGTAGCACCACCCACATACTACAGTGTTTATTATACAGTTCACTGCTATAAGTCTAGTACAGTCTCTGGTTTGGAAGTAACTGTTGGCAATATTTTTGATATATATTGTCTTTTAGTTCTTAACTTTTCCTACTGCATTCTAAAAGTACTATGAAAAATCCAAATCATGACTCTTCCTTTAGGTACTTTTCCATATTACAGTCAGCTAAGTGAAATGTACAGTCCAACCACACTCATCTGCAATTTTTATGTCCCTTTATAAAGTACGATCATTTTTTCCAAGGCAATAGTTATTATCCACACCTTGCAAATGCATAGCCTGATGATTAGAATGAAATATGGCCTCACCTCCCCTAACATAAGCAGTCCATTTCAGGAAGGATGACTTACTACCACGTTCTGCTATTGCTACGACTCCTGCTGTTTTGTCCTGCCTTCTGCCTCCTTCTTCTCTTCTAGTCACAGCGTTAACATTTATGATGACTATAAACAGACCATACTTGGCAACTGCAAGATCCAGATGCCTTGCTCGGGAATATATTTCCAATGTCTGCCTTTGTGGTTTGTTCCTTCATTAGCTACGCTTCTAGCAGTGCTGATAGAGCAGAGAGGTCTATCTGGGCTGGCTGATAGGACTTCTCTCTTCCCCTGTTTCTCTATGACTCATGCTCGAATCTCAGAATGACACATTTATCTTAATTCTCATATACAAGATAATAATTTCTGTTGATAATTACCTCCAAAATGTATTTGTAAATACTTTTCATCCCAAACAGCCTTAAAATGGAAATCTGCTTAGTTTTTATTTCACACCAACGAATAATTAAAATTTTAGAATTTTAGAATTCAGGAGTTTGTTTCACAGAGAGAACTAAAAAGGTGAAATCAGCCACTAGGATGACTCCTAACAAATTGGCTCATTCAGCAGTTTAACCATGAAGATGGCATGTGTTAAATTATCTGATTAAAACCTAATGGCAGTAAACACGGCAACCCACGAGGACCAGAAGAACCATGTCAGGTGGAGGAACCCCAGTAGCCCACCTGATGCAAAGGAAGCACCTGGACCTCGCTGCTGTCTGGGATCCTTGCAGGGGAATGATTCGATCACTGTGCAGTGTGAGACCCACTCAGAAGAGTCAAGGCAGAACACTTTCCCCAGAAAGCCATGCCAACTAGAGGGGGGTATCCCCTACAGGGTAAAGGACTTCTTGTGAGGTGCAGGAGGAAGAGATTGTTGGGACTGTCTAGAACTTATGGGATGGTTTAGGGTGGGCTGGGGAACGTGCAAAACTTACTGTGGGATGTCTAGAGAAATGATCAAAAGCAGTGAAAAGAAGGAATTGTGGTGGATTGGGAAGAAACAAATAGGGAAACTAAAGAGACAGTGGGATAAAAGGGGCTGGTCAAGTTTAGGCAGGTTGCTGGTCAGTTACACTTGTCTGACTGAGCCCTGCACTTGACCACCACAGTCTGACCCTTCTTCTCGTTAAATCCCAACCATCTTCTGCGTAGGTGTGCTCTCCACTCTGAGCGCGTGGGACTGAATGCTAGCCAACTTCAAGCGAGCTAGCAGGCAAGTAGGGTAAGAAGTACCAGCACTTGGAGTGGGACAGTGAGCTTAAGGGGCTTAGGGGTGCAGGTGCCAGCAGCACGGGGAGCTCAGGGGACCTGGGACTAGCTCCTGGCCACACTGAGTGCTTAGGGCCAGCAACCAGAGGGACTTCCATACAGAGAGGAACAGGATCAGGCCTTCCGTAGCATTCATGTTTATGTCAGTGCTGGGTACAAGTGCTGGTAAAGGCACTGTGTTGTGCTTGCGTTGGTCTGCGTGGCCAGCCATGTTCTGTACGTGTGTGTGTGTGCCCACATGCACGTGTGTCTTTTGGGAATACATGCTCAGCATGGCGACAGGTTGGACCTGGGGACATGTAATTGCAGCCTCCCATCCACTGGGTTGGGACAGGAGGAATCCCCCTGGTTCCTATAACCAGAGCTGACCCTCTCTAACAGTAAGGATTATTCATCATCAATGCCCAAAAGAAAAAACTGAGGGACCTCAAGGATGCTGTACATGTCACCATTTCATTTCTATCTTCACCATTTTTTTTTTCCTTTAGTCAAAAGGAAGGATGACTAAAGCTTATCTGCGGTGTTCTGTAACCCTGTCAAGATCTTCAGCAAAACTCAAACTGAGCTATTGCAGGCTGAGCCTTTTTCCTTTTGAAAGAGTAATGCAAATGTGTGATGTCCCAAGGGTTTGCATGGAGAAACGTTGTCAAACAGTGTGATCAATGTCAGTAAGAGCAAGATGTCGGCTACTGCTGGAATCAAGCGAGTATCCGAATTCCAGATCAAAACACATCAAAACCAGAATAAGCTTTGCAATGTAGTTGCAATGCAACAAAATGAAAAGCACAAAGGGGTGTTTCATTCAGATTACATAGCAGGGACTTGAGTTACAGACTTCGTGGCACTTCTGAACCACAAGATTATCATCCCTAATGCTCTGCAACAGATATGCGTGACAGAATTATATCACTTTTGTATTGTTTGTAATCGAAAATTGATTATAAGACAGGTTGGGAAAGGTAGACAGTTAAACACTTCCAAGGATAATGGTTCCTCAAAGTTTGGAAATGGTTCAGCCATGGGCTTTCTGTGTGGCTTTTGCCTGCTCAGCCTATCCTCCACTTCAGCTGTTCATATACAATAACAAAGACAACACCCTGCAGTGTTAGAGAATTGACATCACTCCTTGGCATGTGTGAAGTTTTCAAACACGACTCTGGTGAAAATCAGAATCGCTCTAGCCCACAGCTGGGTTATGTTTCTGTCAATGCCAACTGAGTGGGAACTTGGCTATGAATGCATCTCAACAGTACTACAATATAAATTCTAAATTTTCCAGGTAGATGTGAGAGAAATGAGATTGAATGATGACTCCTTTCCCTTCAACATGCCAACTAGAAAAACAAATTAACTGTTAACATTTTGTTAAAGGATCTCTGATTTATTTTCCTTGTATGTCTTGAAGAGAAACACATACACTGAAATTCTATACTTCAAGTCTGAAGAAAAAGAGGGATTGTAACTTTGTGATAAATGTAATTAGAGTGCAAAAGACAGAAAAGAACGGTGGATTCTGAATGGCTCAGTGGGTAGTCTCCCTGCTCTTATTTTCAGTATTAAATGACTCAGTAAACTCCTATTCTCTTAAATTCTACAGTTCCACAGCCTGACTGAGATATGTTTTTAACAAATGCAAAATGACAAGTTCAGCTGGGCAGAGAATCATTAGAGTGCAAAACCAGGGAAAGTTCAAGTGAATAATGAAAGCTCTTGTACAATTTGCATTAGATCCATATGCTACAGTGAGTAATAAGCAGAATTTTAACACACATACAGGAATTAAAAGGACTGATTACTAGTATTAGCAAGCATTTCCACAGGATAATGATTCAGGTTTTACAGAGTTGTTTGATCTTTATTTCAAATAGAAGAATAGAAGTTATGCTCCCAGCATTCAAATAGACTTCCATAAACAAAACAGAAGATATTTTATAAATCTTCCTTTCTTGTCTAAGCCTAAATGAGTCATGACCAGTTATATTCCCACATGTCTCAGCTACCTCTGCCAAGTTTGCTTCAGGAAAAAGAAAGTATTCTGAAAGTATCTCTTCTTTTATAACAAGGGGCAAGACAAAGAATTTGGAGTCATGGTTCCCAAAAGATAAGATTAATTTTCTCTAATTAATATGCCCCCTTCCTGTCAAACAGAATTTGCTTCACTAACACTAATGGAAATGTATGTGTCTTTAGTTTCAGAGTGGCACAAAGGAGTGAACATGCATTTCTAGGCTCCTTATCTCAAAAAAGGAGCCAGTAGCACTGGAAAACATTCAGAGAGGGCAGCAGAATGATTAAACTTACAGAAGAGCTTCCAGAAATGGAATGACTAAGTTACATTAGTTAGTTACTTAGTAAGTTACAAACCTTCACTCTGTAAAAGAATGACAGATGGAAGGTATAATATAGGTCTGTGTAATTATGGGTGTGAAGAAGAGGACAGACGTGGATCAACTATTCACCGGCTTTTCAGGTACAAGATCCAGGAGCGATCAAAAGAAGGCAGTAGGAGTCAGGTTCAAGAAAAACAAGAGCTGATGAGTCTTCAGGCAGTTACTTGATGAATTCATTGCTGAAGGAATGCGAAGATGCTAAAAGTATATATGGGTTACACAGAAGACCAGATGAGTTAATGAAACAAAAACCCGCAGAAGATTACAAAACACAGAGAAACCATATCTGGCAAAGAAAGACCGTGCACTGAAAGTGGTTGGAGTCTGGGAGAGTACTACAACAAATGATAGCATATGCTTCCTCTGTTCCTGTACTCCTGACTAGAAACATGCTTTTTGCCACTGTCAAACAAAACTGCCTTTTAAGCTACTAGGCTTCAAAGAATTTTGACGGAGGCAGTAAGGCTGTGGCTGTATTAGAATTAGTTGAAAAACTTCCATTAACTTCAACACAGGTTATTTTCTTCATTTCAGTTGTTATCTTCCAGGTTTTAGTCCACCACAATTTACGAGTTCACTGTATTACTTCACACAAGTAATGAGATTTACATACCCTATACTTAGGAAATCAACACTTACTTATAGAGAAAGTAACACCACCATTTTTACAGCACTTTGAAAAACACAAATTGTCAAGATCAGTTGACAGCTGAAATGGGAATCTTCCACTTTCAGTGGATTTTATTTGAAAAAAAGAACTGTTTCCATTGCCCAGCTTCATCTATCTGTTCAAGTACAGTATATTCATTTTAAGACATCTGTTACAACTCTTCATTTGTTTGGACTCTCTCCTACCTGGCTGCCAAGACTCGGTGTAGATCTTGGTCTGTGTTGCTTCTTATTCAGCAGCTAGAGAATAATTTGAGAATTAAATACAATTAAGAATTTTGTATCACCTAAATACATGATTCCTTTGATTTTCAAAAGCTGCCAGCACTGCTACAGTTCAGCAATTATATCCATGATACTACATAGCTGACTTCTGCTGTCACTCAGATAATGTTATTTAAGGCTCCAGTGGTGTTACCTTATTTTGGGGCTTTTTGTGCTTTCCCAGGCAATTTCAAGCACATTCTCACGTGCCCTTTGATTTCTGCCATGTGAAATCTCCAAGATGGTATATGGTAAAACGTTCCACCTTCTACTGCCAACACTCCAGTAAGCCAGTTTGTCCCACCACTCATAGTATCTTTCAATCTTGACTGTTGCTAAAATATCAAAGGCATTATATGACTACTCAGTAATTGGAGTAGTATCACAGCTGAAGTCAGTGGCAAAGCAAACTTTGATTTAGCTGGGTAGGGGATCACTCACAGTGCGTGAAATAAATCTTTGCAGGGCTAGGGTTAAGGAAATGATAAATTGATTCATTAATCTAGGATTTCCGTTTAAATGTGCCAGATACTATAGGTCAGAAAGCAATGAAGACATAGACGTGTATAAGTACAACAGTACTGCTACGCTCCAAATGCAGTTCAACAGCTCTGGTTATTGTATACCCTAAAAACTACTATTTGTCAAATTACTACTACCCATTTCAGTAATCTACACTAGCAAATGACAGAGCAAGTGATTTCCTTAGCTTTTTGGCTCACTGTGATCTGGCTTTACTGTACCACTCAATCTTTCAACCTTCTACTTCAAGTCCTCTCTTCCCTCTTCAGCAAACCATGGTTTTATCTACTCTTAAAACCTCTTTGAAATCTCTTCAGTATTTGTCTATTCCCTGGTGTGCTTCCTCCTATTCTGTGTGTTTTATTTAAACAGTTTCTTAATCTTTTGGAATTGAACAGCTGTTAAACGTTCTTTTAAATTGGACATATTACTACTGCTTTCTGTTCTCATCTCTAATCCATTTTACACCTGTAATCCTGTAGCAAATTCTTTTTTTTTTAATTATTATTATTAAATAAAACTTGATACAGACATTTTGGAAATGTTCTCTTCTTGTTTTTAGCATTATAGGAAACTTGGGGGTGCCTGTACCTAGCTACTTTCGTTCAGTCATGTTTCTGACCTCTACTGAAACCCAGAAAGGGAGCAGAGAAAAACGGGAGAGATGAGGCTTGCAGTTGTCACTCTTTTTGCAACGTCAGCCCTCTGATTAGTAACAGATTCATTGTCAGCAGTCTAGAGGTAGTAAGCTATGATTGCTTAGGATCTCTCACTCAATAACTGCTTTTCTGAACCCATCAACAAGGACCATATTCAGGTGCATCTCACAGGGGGACTGAAACTGTCAGGCCAGGCTGATGTTTTTTTTCTAGATTGTCTCAGATGATATACACCGCTTACTCGAAAATCCCCTTTTTCATTGTGCCTGTATCCTCCTCCTCTGTCTCGTAACAGTTCTCACACTTGAGTGCAGGAGATCACAAAACACAATCAGCTCCCAGGCTTCTGCTGCTGCAATGACTCCTTGTGAAATAACCAGCAGGATCAGGAAGGATCAACCACCTCTTCTTTTTCTATCATGCACACTGTGGTCTCTACGCTCAGAAGCAGGTTTCTGAGGAAGTTTTGAAGCAGCTTAGCACAAGAGTATCCTGCCTCCTTTCAGAAGCTTTCCCTGACAGCTGCCATGTGCAGTTCATTTAAGCATCAAACAGTTAAAAATGTTATTGGTAGTTACATGAATCTGATAATAGACTGCTGTGTTTTTAAATGCATGAGTTATTATTTCTACATAGAAATCTACCAAAAAAATTCCTTCTGGATAATAAGCAAAGTAAAAGACACTGGCTCAGTCCTAGTCAAGCTGTATTTGCTACTAGACTTAAGAAAAAAAATTCCTTAGTAGGAGCAGCGTCGAAGTTCGCGCAGTGTCAGGGCTGTCAGCTCAATGCCCAGAAGCTGCTGGCTGTTCAGCAGCCTCCACCTCCTGGGAGTCTCTGAACTCGTGAGGAAGGGAACTGCCTCCGGACAGCTACAAATTTTCCGTGTCCTGGTAGGTTGCCATTACAGTTAAATTCATAGCTCTTAGTTGCTGGGGGTGGCAAAGAAGCCATACTTGGCCAAGAACTGGACTCAAACACTTAGCATTTAAATCATAACGCAAGTGCAGAGAGAGGCAAATATTCCCAGCCCACGAGATACAGATAACTCTGCATGTACACACACGAGAGAGACACTTTAATGGGCTGTATTCCTGACCTCTGGATAGCTCTTCTCTTTCACTCCCCAGAGAAAAAATTAACCTTTAATGTGTCTCAGTCACATAGGGCACATAAGTATCTCTACATACACAAGTATAAATATGTGTTCTTCTGTTATGTGTGTATATAAAGATCTGCGTGTTATACGTATATACACACAAAAATGTAAGTATCTATAAGCATATTTTGGCACAGAATACAATTTAGGGATCCATACATCTGTAAATCTTTCAGATTATGGATGTGGACACTACTATTTCCTTCAAAATCGTCAAAATGTGAACTGATTTATTTACTTTTCCTATAAAACGTTGTAGTGGAATGCCCATGTTGGAAATTAGGTCCACTGCAGTGTTTTGAGAATTACTTGGAAGAGTTATTGAGATGTTACAAGAAATTAAGCAAAGTTGAGGAAACTGAACAAAAATTTTGATGATTCCTGCATAACACAACACCTGGTTTCACAGTTGACGCAAGTAGACAAAACGTTGAAACAAAACCATGTTACCTTATGTTCAATGAAATATATGTGATCTACTGGAAGTTTGAGTAACAGCTTGAACGTATTGAATATGTAATAGTACACTAGAGCTCTGCTTATAACACAGACTTCCAAGACTGATTTTTTTTTTTTTGCTTTGATGTGCTATAATCTTGAAATGGCAATCAGGTTTCTGGCAATTCTATAAAAAAACTATTCAGAAAGGTTCCTGAATGTTTTACAAACTATTAAAAAAGAGGTTTGTTACATGTGTCATTGCCTACTTAATTTTCATTCTTAAAGCCAGTTTCTCAGCAATGGAAAGATGCAGGAATTCTTATAATCAGATGCAGTGAGATTGTAGTCCTTGACATCTACAGCAGTACACTTAAATCAAAGATTCACTGCTTTCTTACATGAAAAGGTTCAATATATGAGTCTGTATCTGCAACACAAAAAACTATTTAGATAGAGAATGGAGAAAATGATTGAGAGCCATCCCAACATTATACAGGGCAGAGGCAGATGCAGGTTGCAACCATGGCAATGACGGCAAATAGATTAATGGTTTAGGCCTACATATTTTCCTAAAATACTCAACAGCAGCAAGATTTTGGACTAGATTCTCCACAACTTGTAACTGCATTGACTGCATCGGAGTGGAGAAGTAGACACAATATATTTTTCATAAACTGCTAAATTATTGAGAAGAAACAAGAAGCTGCCAGAGCATTACAATTCTCTCGGAACCAAGGGGGCAAATTTTCAAAATTACATCTTGCATCTGAACCAATGCATGCATGATTGATGAGAAGGCACAATTGTTTCATCTTGTATTTTATAAAATTTCACATCAGGGTGCTAGAATTTCAAATTACTTTGACCATTACCATCATTTTAAATTCACTCGTGATCATCATATTTCTCTAAGCCCAAAGAGCAGATACAGTTGCAATCTGAAACAAATAAGTACGCAAGTAAATTGAAAAGTAGGCAGTTTGTGGGATTTTAGGAAGCTTTAAGATATGGAAAAGCTGCTGAAGGTGTTTTTGAATATGGCATCTTTGGCTCTAAAATGGGCTTGTTAAATGGCAGCTACCTATATAATAAAAGTATGTAATAAAAGGAGTTTTCTCAGACAGCTATGATAAAAGGAATGGGAAAAAAAAATCAAATAATGAGTTGCATCTCTGTGAACCAAAGTAATACTTCTAAAGGAGAATGCAAACATGCATAGTAGAAACACCTTTAATAGAATTCTAGCACATGTGAAATTGCTGAAGTGATGCTGGATTCTCTACAGGTATTTGTGTAGTATTGGTGTTTTTCTTTGTTATCATATATAAAATGTTCACCTGAACTTTCAAATTATACTCCTTAAACCTGGATTCAGGCAAATATGTTATACTGAGGAGAGGACTGAAGTTGATGCTTAACAAAGAAGCACCCTCTGAAGCACTGCTTTCAGTAGAACACCAAGACTTCTTTGTGTTTGAATACTCCTTGAATCAAGGTTAAATTACAAAACACAAAATTAATTTCTTCAAAATGAATTCTAACATGTGCTGATCATAAAGCTTTGCTATTATGAGTCGTTGAGTGTTTTAGTTAATTTTTATAGTAGGCTTTGTTTTTCAGCAAAGGGTTTAAGTAAAGAGTGTTAAAGTAACAGTAAATAGGGAATTAGGCAAGAAAACACTAATGGAATAAGATGACTAAAGTGTCATTTTGCCCCAGTATACTTTTCTACCAAACTACTATGTTTCCAAGAGGAAATCAGTCCTTGAAAGGTGTCTATTATCTAACTGTCAATGGGAATATCACGCAGATATGAGCATCAGCTGACTTATTTGAATGCTCTAGTGTCTCTGAACAGAGTCATGGTCTTCACTGTCCTTTATTTAAGTGACTGCTTTGAAATAAAAACACCTACTCTGTCGTCCGTTTTTGTTTTGAAATGTCAACTTATTTCTCTCCTCCTCAAAGTCCCACTCATGCCCTTGCTACCTTGCCCGAAGTCAGCAAAACCTTGGTTGTGAGAGAAGCCTGTTTCTATATTATCACTGAGGAGAAATAAAACAAGGACCCTAATATGTGGGCTTGGGTAATGCAAGATACATAGTGCTAAGCTACTCGTTTCTTGGGTGTTGCCAGCAGCGCCCTGCAGACCTACGGGAGCTTCGAGGGCGGACCAGCTGACGAGCGCTGCGAACGCATCGCGTCGGACGGACCCGCCGACCTACGCGTGGGTACCGCTGCCCGAAACCTCTCCTCAGGGTTCGGTGGTTGGCTCTTCCCAGAGACTCTGCTGCTTCGTAACGCTGAAGCCAAACGAAATCCTCGTCAGTGCCAGCGAGTGCTCGCCTGCCGTTTCTGGACTTCACACACTGAGCAAGCGAGTGGGAAACTCGACCTTAACAACAGACAAGGGCGAATGCGCAAGAGCACGTCAGTAAGAAGACACTGGTAAAACAGGGTGGTGCTTCACTGAAGGTGCTCAGCAAGGAAATAGCCTGTTACAAGAGTAATGTTCCTTCAACAAAATAAAATGACAGAACGGACCGAAGGCCTACATCCAGATCCTATCCTACGCACTGTTTTTTGGTTTGGTTTTTTTTTAAATTATAAAGATCTAAAAAGCTACATCCTGTCTGAAGCTAACCCAAAGGAATTTTTCAGATGGAAGAAAGCTCCCACCTGGCCTAAAGCCAGCAGAAGCAGTAGCAAAATGAGGGTGGTTTCTAGGAAGTGAGTGAAGAGGAAGCACGCCAGCGATGAGTAAGAAATCCTTCTTTTATCCTAACCCATCCCTACAAAATCCAGTGTTGTGCTGTCGGTTAGTTCAGTAAGTCAGTGCAGCTCTGAGGCTGGACTAGTGCCCGACCACTGAAACGCAACCCAGCTCACTGAGCATCCCCTGCTTCCTCCCCGTGGACAAAGTCACACTCAAAAGAAGGGAGACTCAAACCCTTGCTCAGTGTGCTTGTTTTAAGTATTGTGGAAGAAGCAAATCTTCAATCAAAAAAAAAAAAAAGGCAGGAAAAAAAAAAGCTATATGGAAGTTTAGTTCTATGCAAAGACACTACAGCAATAAATGTAATCATCTCAAATCAGGTCAGTATTTGGCACAACTGCCCTCAGTGCATAAACGAACATGCTCAAAGTTAATATCACTAAGTTAAACAATCATGAATAAAATATCTTTATGTAAGCAGGCAGACCAAAATATTATTTTGCATTTGCTCTGTACTAAGCCTGATGCCTTTTACAAGAAAATACAAGAGTAGTCACAGCCCAGGACTTAGTAGAAATACCTACCTATGCCATCAATTTGCAACATGTGATCTCTGTGCCATAGGTGCCACATTCCTAATTAGTTTAAAAAAAAATTAGTATAGCATAATCTTCATATTAGACTTAGGAAGCTTTATTAATCATTATGGGGCACAATGATGTACTTCGATTTAAAACATTTGAAAAATAAAGGTGAGGTTCATGTTCGCTAACCTAGGAATCCAAAACACTGACATCCAAGGCTGGTTTTTCATCCCAATCTTTCTTTATTACAAATGGGAAGAAATGCACCCCCTGCACAGGACAATTAATTTCCTTCAAGACAGGTCACATGAATCACGCTACGAAGTTACTAGGTTCCTTCTAAAAGCTATAAAGACTAGCTTTGTCTCTCAAGTCTGACGTTAGGGTGTCTAGAAGAATTCAAAGACAAGCAGTTACTGCCTTTAGAATGACAGTTTTGTAGCTAAGAGGCAGATTAGACAACTGTTCTGTAGGCAACTTGGTTTTGGTTTTATTCATGGCCAAAATTCCTTCTGTAGGGTATCTGCTAGATAGTTAAAGCCATCATAGAGAAAGCGTATGTTTTTGAAACTGACGGCATTGCAGGTACAAACATATTACAGAACACAACAAATCTGAAAAACAAACACCATGCCAGCATAAACAAGTTCAAGGGATTGACTGCAGCTCTAATCACTTTAAGTGATTACCATCAAAAATGAAAGGCAAACATCTCTCCCAATCTAACCCAAAATGTTGTCAGTATAAGCAAAACACAAATGGGATATTTTAGTTATTTTCCAGTGGAAGATAGGCAGGATGTATGTAGCAGTCAGCGCTGAAGCATAGCAGAAGGATTTGTTTTGAAGTGTTTTGATAATAACGAACATTTCCACATGAACAGAGATTAAAACACCTATGTCATCACTGAAAGATAATTTCTGTTGTAATTACGTATTCAGTAGACTAAGGCACATCGTGGAGATGGCAATGTTGAGAGCGTTTGAAGAGAATCTGTGCTTGCATTCCCCTGCTCCGCAGATACAGCACGTCCTCTCCAGAAGAGAGGCATCGCGGGAGGCAGGACACAAGCGCCCAGAACTGTGTGTTCTTCTTTTAATGGGGTCCGGTTGACACTCCTGTTTCCCTTGGCACAGCCACAAGCTGTATTTCAGCTACCCAATCCGATCACAAACTCCTAAAAATTCTGAGAACAGACAAGGATATTTGAATTATGTTGTAGTCATCTGGTTACTGTTATGATGTCTGCATCAATACCACAAAGGTCAACAGGACCTTGAGACACCTTGGAAGAAAACAGACATCTATTTTCTGTCCCCTCCGAGTATGTTTGTTTATTTGTTGATACCACTAGGGTGAGATTCATCTTGCCTTACTTTAGCTGTGTGAAATCCAACAACAATCAGCAACAATAAATACCTGATTCCTCCCACTCTCTGTCAGGTGTATGAACTAGACGGATTAGTTTGTGCACTGAAGGTTTCTGTCCCTCCAGTAACTACACAAGGAACAGAGGTGGTTGGTTTACAACTGGCAATCTAATTTGTGGTGGCTAGGTGAAAAAAAAAATCTGACCTTTGGTGCAAAAATCCCTTTTCAGAGCTTTTCAAGATTTGTCAGCAAAAATGTTTTTGACATAAATTACTATATACAGATGTACTGGGGGTAATCTTAAATCAGACACAATATGACCCTGTATCATCTGCTACAATCCTACCGTTCTTTTCTCTGCTCAAAAAATAAAATGGCCTGTTCTACTTTTTATAATGGAAATGATAGTAGCAAATCAATGCATGAAATAAAATATTTATTAGCAAAGACAAACTAAATTTAAAGCATATCAAATTTTAGAATTAAAAAAAATATATACAGAAGACAATGGAATTTTCATTGGGAGTAAATTTGGTGCTCTCTCTTCTTAGTCCAGTACTCTCAGGTCTGACACCAAACTGCTAATCTGCTAAAGACATCTGTATGCTAGGGAATATTACAGATTTCATCTTCAAAATAGAATCCGTTAGTACTCTTCCCCTGATTTACAGCAACACAGAAGGAACACAGGCAAAGCGTGTCTGTTAATCTAATGAACACAGGACTGCAGAGATTCTCCTAGGACTGCTAACCTCCTCTGATGTGAGTGGGTACTTTGATTAAATGATGGTTAAACTGAGAAATTTCAATTCTCAGTCGATCCCACATGGAGTCTACTGCAGGAAGGTCCTTACCAGCAGAATGCTCAGATCTCCGTCATAAGGAGCAGCAAAGCTCTCAGGCCAGGCCAACTTCTCACCATCCATTTTGGGCTAGATACAGAGTTATATTAATGCTCCTCTCCTACTCTATGACCTGGGTTAATAATCATCCCCACTACTTGGCCTTCACCAAGAAAATTGCTGGCTCTTTGCAGCAGCTGCCTCTCTCTGACAGACATGAGAACCAGACACCTCAGTTGAAAAGTGACAAATATTTCAGGTAGTTATTGACAGTTTGCATAGAACTCTGTGTTTTGAAGAATCTTGTGTAAGGAAAATGGATCGCAGCGGTGGCAGCTGGCAAACTCCCAGAAGTGTACATCCAACAGGCAGTTGTGAGTTCACGCTATTTACAGATTGTTTCAAAGTTAGTACAGTAGCCTGGAGCGCGTGCATGTGTATGCATGTTTTGGTTTGTTTTGGGTTTTTTTAAACATGCACTTTAGCCTGATTATAGCAACCATTTGTCCTGGATCTACTGACCTCTGTGCTTATTTAACCTTTATGCTGTACTACCACAGCCTGCTCTGCACAGCTGGGATTCAGCTAACGTAGCTTAAGAAGGAAGGTTTCTGTCCCGGGTCTTGCTGCGTAGTTAGCAGAGACAGGCACAGAGGATGGTCCAATCTTTGCTTCCACCTTTCTCTTTCCAGCAGAGACACACTACAGGTTCACCTCAATAGCTGAGAAATAGGTACCTCACGTCAGTTCAGGGTATCTGATGTAGCCACCAAAGGCTAGCCTGTATGCGACAAGACCTATAGGAGACTGGTGTCCTCCCAGAGCGGCAGCTGTAAGCCGGCTGAACTGTGCTTCACCTGACTAGCTGGCATGAGGACATAAGGACCCTAGGATCTGTTTTTCCAGTCTGGTCTTAGGTGTGAATGCAGGTGGCATAAGCTTTACAATTCTCTGAGCCAAGGAAGGATACATTTTTGCCCCTTAAAACTGGTATTGGAAGGAATCACTTTAAAAAAAAATTTAAAAAACCCCTTGTGTGTCATGGAAAAGCAGCACATGCTGAGCAAGAACTGGAAGAGCTTAGGGGTACCACCACAGGGCTTGGCTGCTCGCCGACTGTCCATGCACCAGCAGTGGGACGGGGGCCTTTGCCTCCTGGGGAAAGGCTGCTCGCTCCTCAGAAGTGCTCGATGATATGTGGAAAGTATCTCCAGAATAATCCCGTAACGTCTGTCACAGGAAAGCCCAGTGAAAATCTTTCTTGATCTACTGCTCCCCTCTCTACCCATTGCATAATATACCTGATAATATTATTATCATAATATTCAGGTGGTTCATCTGACATGCACAGGTATGTGAGAAGCTTTTCAGATGTGTGTACTGAGCACAGGCTCGGTGTCCAAGAAATGGCAGAAGCTGCCATAGACTTCAGAGGTTAGGTTTCAGTGGTTCATACTCTTAGATGTGTGTAAAATTCACTCAAATTTAAGGAAGTTTTCCTGTCCCACTTTAGCCCACATTTGCTGAAAAATAGCTTACCTGTAAAAAAAAGGTAGTTTTTACCCAAGGTTTGTTTCAGTTTTTGTCTCACACCAGTCGCTATCTAAATTAGCAGTAAGTGGTTGTAAAAGAGTAGAAGAAGTACTTTGAGATTTTAAACCAAAACAGTCTGAAGGGAGAAAAAAACCCAACCCACAACTCTAAGAAAAACCTGCTATATTAAATAATTTTAATTTATTTGTTGCTTTTGTCTGTGGCATACTAAAAGCCTTTAATTTCTTTGAAAACTTCACTGTGCAAAGCATTTACATCTTATTTCCAGATGCTCCTCTTTCAACAGTTTCAAATTCTATTCGACTGAAAGCTAATGGACCTGTGAAGGATTTCTGCATGAATATGTTACAAAAAAAGATTTCATTTGCTCAGCCTTCCTCTGTGTTCACTATATAAAACTATAATAAGTATTTAGACAGGTGAATTTGTTTTGCAGCAACAAATCACAGTGGACATGAGGATCCTGGCACAGTTGTTACTGGTGTTATACTAACGCTATGCTACACTACTTAAAGTAGTGTCAATGTAGTAAAGTAAGGGCGAGTCTGGTTTATCTTCCTCAACGGATTCAGGGACAGTTTCTCAAATATTGTTTGTCACAAAACACAGTGATGGAAGATTGATTTATACACAAAGTTTTATCTTCAACCTGCTTTCAGTAATTTATAATATTATATTTGATAAAGTAACCATAATATAACCCAATGCAACTTGAATGTGAACAGAAAAGGTAATGGTAAATCTGACACTCATAAAGCCATTAAGCATCTGAATAGAACAATGCTTCCTCTATTCTTGTCTGCTTTTTCTTGAAACAGGTTATAACAGAGTCTTTTCTTCCTGCTTCTACGTTGCCTTTCAGTAAGACAAGCCATGCTGACTTAGTCATCATTTTCAAAAGGAATTCAGTCCCTTTTAGCACTGATTAGCAGAATCACCAGAGGCAGGCAGAGATGCCACACAGCCTTTTCCCTGTTGATTTTGCCACCTCACTCCAATGAATCATGTCCCAGAAAAAGCTGACAGATTAAACAGCGTACTGGCATGGAGACAGGTCTCAGGTGTTTGGAGAAGCAGTCATGCTCATTTTTACTTGTCATTTAAGCGAGGCAATATATACATACATACAAAGGTGAAAGCTAAACCTTTACTAGTTTTCTCCACATGTGTCCTTCAACATACACTTGGTAGGCTCCCCACACTGGAGTAATGCAAATCCACTTTCACCAAGAGTGGGCCACACTGCTCAGGACCCAATATTTTCAGCAGACATACTCAGATAAGCAAAATCATACCAGATCTGTAGTGACCTCAACTGACTTAAATTTCAACTAGCAGTATTTGGCTCTAAATAAGATGAGATAAAAAGAAATGGAATTTCTTTCTGAGCTATTTTAAGGGCAGCGACTACTATGTATAGAGTCAGAATAAGTGGCTGAAGTTGAATTTAAAAGACAGACATATTTTTGTTTTGCTGTTTCCAAATATAGTCTCATCTGTTCCAAAGTCTGAACAACAGAAGAAAAAGAAGAAAAACTATAGCAAAGAACCCCATCCTTCTGCAAGCAAACCCAAGGTTTTTCAGTATAGAAAGCAACACCAAAGGAAAACCAAACTGTGCCACGAGAGTTTCAGCTGTTTTGATATTAAAGGACAAAGCCTATTTCTGAGTCTTGCCTGAAAAAGGTGTGTAAACTTAGATCTTCTGTAAGTCCAGAATTTCTGCTGTTCTAAGACAGTTCTAAAGCAGTCTCACTGGTGCCTGGCTTCTCTGACTGCACACAGAAGTCTTGCTTATGTGAACTGAGGTTAAATTATGGAAAAATCTGTATGTTTGCATAGGTAACCCTGCTAAGCTATCCAGGTCCGGGCTTTGGAGAAAGTAATGTAAACACTGAAACGTGCTATGCCACTGCAGTACAATTAAATTTGAAATTTTAAGTAGATTGGATTCAAAGGTGCTGCAATGTTGGCATTGAGTTTAGTGTGTAGGACTTAAACTATTTCCCATTCTGTCTATACTGTATTCTATAGGAAACCTATATGTGCAGGGACTCTTACTAAAAGAAGCATTTCCTTCTCAGAGGAAACGAAGGTGCAATGTCTGTTTTACCATTTTTCATTCGTTTTTTTGAGAAGCACCCTTCTCTGGAAGAAAAGGCGCACAGACTGGAAAATGCTTACTTCCACCTAAAAGGCGTTTTAGCCTTGGAAAAGCCATCTCACTTCCAAGGAACACTTAGAGAAATAGAAGTTTTGGTTGCCATGCTAACAGGGAATCACTCAACTGAGTCCAGTGAAACAAAACCGCACAAATGACGTTTTCTTGGAAAAACAGGGAAATATTAGATTAAGAGGCCGCAGGTTTTGCCAACTGCAGCCAACCGCACGCTTCTGCCCCTTTGCAGAGTGGGATGTTCTGCCAGCCTTGAAGCCTCCAGAGCTCAGCTGCTCCCTTCCAACAGGACCACGGCTTCTGTCCCACCGCCGCAAGAGCCCGCATCTCGCCAGGGCAAACCCCAGGCAGGGGTGAACCCCACCAGCCGCCCTGTGCCCCCTGGGAGCCCCCCCCGGCTCGTTCCACCCTGCTCCCCCCCACCCCCGAGATACCTGCGGGTCGCCGTCCTCCAGGTCCCCCCCCCGGAGCCTTCCCGGCAGGACCCCAGCCTTCCCGGGAGGGTCCCTGCGGACTGCACCGGCGGGGAGCCCCGGCCCCTCGGCGCCGGGGGCGACCACGGCGGGGACGCCC
>NW_010972787.1:9550794-9551654 GCF_000737465.1 Haliaeetus leucocephalus
CCCCTCTCGCCCGCAGCGGCCGGCAGATGCGGAGCTTTCTCCCCCGCGGCGGTGCCGCCCCCGGCCCCTCCGCTCCCCTGCAGGTGTCACACCTCGCCCGGCCGCCGAGGGATGCCGCTTCCCACGGCTGCCAGGGAAAAGGCCCAACAAGACCACGTTTGTTACGCGCAAGAGAAGGAACGGGATCTTAGCGCTCCTCCGGGCTGCGACCGAGGAGGTGCGCGGCGTCGCCCGACGCTTGTGTCGGCGCAAAAGTTGCCTCAGACCGTCCTAGGGACTTTCTTTTTTGTAGAGGGACAGGAAGGCAGTCAAAGATTCAGGAAGAGAACACGTCAAAGTTGACGAGAACTTACTTGGTTTAGGTGCGTGCGCTGACAGCCGGCATCTTCCTTGAGCAGCTTTAACGGGTCACATTTTCTCTCGGAAGCAACCTTTTCAAACCCTTTTGTAAATTAAATCCCTGTAAGAGGTGTCTGTTTCGCTGGCTCTCGTCCACCTCAGCCGCTTTCCCCCATTTTTTACTTTATTCTCGCCATGCTTGCCACACGTGCAGCCGCTCTCGGATGCCCGCCCACGAGTTAGCGGGTGCCCACCACCACCTCCAGCCGGGGGGACCGCGCCTGCCGCCGGGCTCCGGTGCAACAGATGAGAGGCAGGTTCTTCCCAGGCTGCTCAGTGCGGCATCTCCTTATTCCCACGGGGAGCCTCATGCCGGCTGTAAAAAGTCACGGCTCCTTCCGATGCGACGGCTCCCTCCGGAGCGCAGGCTGCGCAGCGCGGGGAGGGAGGGAAGGAAGAAAAAGACAGACCGACCGACCCCAGAACAGAGGCAGCCAGAGCGCGGAGGGGCGAGCGCCGGC